>NC_069391.1:70825000-71045000 GCF_027475565.1 Acinonyx jubatus | reverse complement strand
TAGAAACAGCAACAAAAGAAGTGACTCCACAGTAAGAGGTCGAGTGAGAAAAACATCTGTCGGGAACAGCTCCGTAGGAGGACATTATCATCTGTTAACTTTCACCCCTGGGAACAGACAGCAGTCCCTAGAAGGGTGCACTTGGGCACACTTAGGGTGAGCAAGTGTGTCTTTTGCAGCTGCTCTGTCATTACCAACCACTGTGGGTGGCCCTTGAGTTGTTAATTAACAAAGTGATGACTATCCATCATACTTCCAAACCTTTCCAAATCATGGAAAATTAGCATGCTTCTTGATGATTTGGAGGCAAAATAAACACTGTATTGCTTCTTAGTCTTACAAAACAGACCCTGTCTACTTCCCTAACAATAGGCAATGATTTGCACAGAGACTGCAAGCAGGAAAACAGGTGTACACTTGCGGGGTGGATGCATTTTTCTTGCTCGAGGGAGAGAATGAGGCTATCTGATTTTATTGCTTCTTCCCCACTTTCCCCCAACTTCTTCCAAATTTCCCAAAGCCTTTGTAACTTAAATATCATCCTGTACCTGCAGGGTAAGATAAATGCAAGTTTAAACACACCTTGGGGCGCCTGGGTGGCTCAGTGGGTTGAGTGTCGGACTTTAACTGCGGTCACGATCTCCCGGTCCGTGAGTTCGAGCCCCGTGTCTGCTCTGTGCTGACAGCTCAGAGCCTGGAGCCTGTTTCCGATTCTGTGTCTCCCTCTCTCTCTGACCCTCCCCCATTCATGCTCCATCTCAAAAATAAGTAAACGTAAAATAAAATAAAATAAAATAAAATAAAATAAAATAAAATAAAATAAAATAAAACAAGCTTACCACCACATGTATGACTAAATTGAAAAGCTTCATATAAGTAGCAGTAGCTTCCATGCTGGGATTGGCTGGGTGAAATAAATAGATGACTATAAAAAAAAGACCTGAAATACATGGCCCTTAGCCAAGGGCAGCCTTTGGACTATTAACTATTCTTGAAAAATCACAAGACTATTTTACTACCATTTAAATGTGATTTATTAATGAAGAAATAACCTAGAAAAGAGGTAAATCAATCATTTTTAAAAAATCAGTCTTCCTCTGACCTTCCTCATATATTACTAGGAATGTTGAACCACTTATTGGTGGATTTCTACTATCAGTATGGCAATAAATAACGTATATTCAACATAAAATTCATTCTGAAAACTGGGACCAAACTCATTTATTTGAATATTAATAAGTATTTAGAAAATATTTTAATAAGAAGCAACTATAAGCCTAGTTGTCATTTCCTGTGTAAATCCCTTCTGGATTTTTTTTTTTTTTTTTTTTTTGGCTAGTGTGGTTTTAATTATTTTTTAAAATCATGTTTAATGCATGCCATTTGTAACATGTATGGATAAAAATCAGTAATTTTATTTTGTTTGTTTGTTTTTTTAGGTTTATTTATTTGAGAGAGACAGAGACAGTGAGAGTGGGGAAGAGGCAGAGAGAGGGAGAGAGAGAATCACAAGCAAGCCCTGTACTGCCAGCACAGAGCCTGACTCAGGGCTCAAACTCATGAAATTAAGATCATGACCTGAGCTGAAGAACCCAAGAGTTGGATGCCTAACTGACTGAGCCACCCGGGGGCCCCTAAAACCAGTAATTAAAAGTAGACTAATTATCATCAGATTAAGATATATACTTGGAATCTGATACACAGAGGCTAAATTACCCTGTGTCAACAAAAAGTAAATTAGAGACCTAAAATGATATTCTAATTTTCAGTCCAACTGGTCCCCACTAGGTCATAAATAAATCTTAAATAATAGGACAAATGCAAACTAATAGTAAATATTAGTAAACGAAGCAGGACAAATTGATGATATTGGTGCCAAAGAGATCAACATCGTTACTCCAGCCTAAATTATCACTACTTCTTTTTCTGTATTTTAGCAGCTTGGACAATCTTAGAAAAAGCAAATGCAGAAATAATCTGCTAACAAAATGGCATTTAAAGAAAAGGGTGGAAAATTTTCATTGATAATGGCCATTGTTCTTTAAATGACAGATACCCTCAGATATAGCCATCCTAAACTGAGGAATACGTTCTCTTTTCCTTAGGAAGTTGGGCTGTTGCCTCTAGGAGGTGCTCTAGTTAATTTCCTGTGACACTGGGGCTTCAGAAGCAGCTCCTTTTCATGAAGTGGCTGCCATACTTGAAAAGGGCCAAGAGGAAAGACTCAGGCAAAGGGGATCTGGGAAGGATTCAGAAGCTTATCTTTTCAATGAAATAAAATAATTATTTCCTTGATTTTTTTTTCATAATAAGTACCTCAGGAAGTATGGGCTCCTGGCATATCTGCCTTTTTTTTTTCCCCACATTTCAGCAGCCTTAATAATTTAAAAAAAGAGAGACAGGTCAAAAATGATCAAAACTCATCTTTGGTTCTAGGAACTCTAACAGTAGGCTTTACCAATGAGCTGTGATTTCCAATTCTACCTTCAAACTATTAATTTACCATCTCCTCGTTTCTGGTCACCACTACTACCACCCTACAGATAAAGTAAAAAGAAAAAAAAAAGTTTTCCTTTTTCTGAAGGGGGAACTTCAGTCATGTGATAACACTGTCAGCTTACTGAGAAAAAACACACCCCTTTCTCCATGCATTTAAGAAACGAATTTAATTTTTTTCAAATACTCATTACTTTGGCTGCTGGGACAAAGGGTCGGGCTGCAGTGAAGTGCCAAGTAACCCCTCACGTAGAAAATACCTGCTTTACCGCTGCATCTGGGAACCATCCTTGGCTCTAATGGAATATTTATGGGCTGTGATGGCAAGAGAGCAACACAGGGCAGGGAAAACAGCGACCAGCAAAAGAGGGGTTAACAAAAACCTCCTTTACTATATTGTAGGAGTTGCGTCTGTGCAACCTTGAACCTCTGCCAGTTTTATTTGCATTTAGGAGATGGTGTCCTGTTATGAGGAAGTGTGACCCCAAGACCTTTCACTTGACCTCTCTCTGCTAATTCTAGCAATGTGCAATAAGACTTTCCACCAAGGGGCAGCCAAAGGTGGAACGGCCAACTAGAAATTTCATTTCCCAACCAAGGGAACATTTCAATTTCTAGGAAATCAATTGAGCTTCTATTAAAAACAATGACACATCTATGTGCTTTCCACAAATAGGTTGCTTCTTGTTGGAAGGCAGGAAGCTATCCTCCCCGGAGCCTCTAGATGAGCCCTGATTTATCCCTTCTGCACCAAGAATCATGTGAGCTGAAAGGTCAGGCAGTTAAAGATTTATGCTTTGTTTTATAAGATTGCTCAGAGAGAGACTCTTTTCCCTCTCTTGTTTATTTTTTATCCTCCCCAGCCTGTCGTCCATTTTTCTGCCCAAACTAGACCATAGAGAGGGAAATGGGACAATGTCCTGTACAATGAGCCCAGGAATTCGCCATGTCCCCAGATGGCAGAATATGTGAACCAATGAGGCTAGCCTCCCGTGGCCAGCCACCACAACCCACCCAGAAGGGGGTACATGCATCACTGTGCCTTGTAAATCTTTTTTAACCTCAGTTCTGAACTGGGATTTATTTGTTTTTCTAGGCAGATAGATCTGGCTCTCTCTGGGCCCTACAAAATGATCTGTCACTGTCTACCCTGACAGTCTGTAATAAAGTCAGCTTGCAAGGTCTAGCAAATGGATGCCATATCTTAGATCATGTTAGGTTTTTTTTCATTTATTAGATTCCCATCTTAGGCCACCCAGACATTGGTCTTTAAAGCACACATCTCCATCTCCTACCCTGGGACATCTGTCTGAGCAGGGCATTATAGAGGACAAGGGCTATGTGTGTTTATCATTTGCTTTCTGGGTATTCTCATTAATGCCTATTATTATGGACATGGTAATATTTAGGGAAACAACTAGTCCATAAACTGATAGCTGAGAACCAGGAAAAAATTCTTTGGAGGCTAAAAATTTGGAACCAGTGTGTTAACCTTATCAAACTCATTTGTTTCTCTCCAAATCTGTGTCTGATCTTTTTTCCTGTTTTATCTAACAATATCATCATGACCCCGTGAACAGAGCTAGAAATCCATCAGTGTGCTTTGACTACTTTTCCCCCTTTATCTTCCTATCCAGTTGTCTCCATATATTACTGATTGGGCCTGGAAATGGCCCCTGCATCACTGCAGCCCTCTGTCATCTCTCATTTGGATTATTTTGATAACCTTAGATCTGACCTCCCTGACTCTGGTCCTTTCCCATTATAGTCTATATCCCTCCTGCACAGCCCATGAATCCCAACACATCACACTCCTCTCTAGAACCATCGATGCCTAACCGCCCCCCCCCTTTTTTTTTTCTAATACAAAGTCCAAAATGCTTAGGACGGCATCCCTTCACTCTCTAGACTCACTTGTTGCCATTCCCTTCACTCACACTCGTGGGCTTGCTCTAGTGCCCCTGCGTCCACCATGACCTTCCACATCTCCACGCAACTATTTCAAAAGTTCCCTCCATCTGGAATGTCCATCCCCCTTCCTTAACTCAGAAAAACAAACATACAAATAACAATTGGGTTTAAGCATCTATTTCAAATGTCATCTTCATGAAGCACCCATCCCCCAATGCCTTCAAGAAGAATTAATCTGTTCTGTCCTCTTTCTTCTGGCACTGCCTCTTTATTCATCTGCTAGGGAAGTACATATACCTCTGCTTTACAGAAACTTGCAAGTGTTTCTTATTTTGCTCATGGAAGACCAAGAAAGAACTGTCTGAAGTCAGAGTGTATCCCTTTCACATCTCTACCCCTAGTAACGGACCCAAGTGTTTAGCCATTGAGGCTAGAATACTCCGATCAGCTGAAGGAACAGGACAAATAATTTAATTAATAACCTGAAAATATTGGCTTTACAAAAGATTGCTTGAGAAGAATTACATAGATACCATCTATGTATTTTCTGAAGGCTTATAATCTATAGTATTAAAGTCTATAGTAATTCTACAGCTTAAAGTCTATAGTATTTTCTAAAGGCTTATAATCTCAATCACATTCAGGCACTTAAGTTTCTATTGAAGTGGGTTCCTCTCTACAATTTTTGTTCTTGCTTTATAATCTCACAATATTTAAATATTATAATATCAGGGGTGCCTGGGTGGCTCAGTCAGTTCCATGTCGGACTCTTGATTTCGGCTCAGGTCATGATCTCACAGCCATGAGATCAAACCCGGCATCGGGCTCTGCACTGACAACATGGAGCCTCCTTGGGATTCTCTCTCTCCCTCTATCTCTGCCCTTGCTCTTGTGTACTCTTTCTCAAAATAAATAAGCATTGAAAAAAAAAACTTTAAATATCATAATATCAAATTTTAAGTCCTGAGACTTGCAGTGACCTTATAGAGGTCAGCTTTTGATTTTTTTGGACTTTCTCTAGGTAAGTACTCTGAGATTTTTAAGGCATTTACCACTCTCTCATTGTGTACACTCTGCTGAGGCTGTTAAACACAGTTCTGGATGTTATTTTATTACTTTTTCCAAGAGCCTTTAAAATTTTTTTTGCATAGATAACACATTCCAAAAGTCTTGCTCTCTCCCCTCTCTCCACCCAATGCATTACCACCACCCCATTTCTTTTGCTTCCCTTAACTTCTTGTTTTCTATATTCTTCTAGTGTATTTCATATAAATACAAGCAAATATGGATATATAGTCTTACTTTTCCACCTTTCCCACATAAAGGTATGAGTTCGTCTAGGTCCTCTGAAAAGCTGTTGCCGGACCAGATTAAACTTAAGAATAATTCCCATAGTTAAGAGAGTCTCTCTTCCCCTCTCTCTCAGCCCCTCCCCTGCTTGCTCATGCTCTCTCTCTTTCTCTCTCTCTCTCAAAATAAATGAACTTAAAAACAAATTGTTTTTTGTTTCCAATCCACTCATCACCTAAGAAATCAACCTAAGTAGTTTGGTGTATATTTTATTATTAATAATGTAAATGATGGCTGGCAGAATCTACCCCAAAATATGCCTCTTTGGCATAAGAATTATTTTGAGCTGGTTATTTTAAGAAACAGCAGATCCAGAAAAAGCTCTGAAAACATAATGTAAGTTATCCTTTTGTAAGGGAAATTTACATTTATAAAGAGAATCTCCATTTATAAAGGGTGTCTCCCTCTCTGAACTAAAAAGAAAAGGATGGCTCTAAATCACAAGAGAATCTTATCAATGGGAAAAGGCTCAAACTTACATCTGCATAACAAACCTTATCCCTGTTTACCAGGCTTTTCCTGGTCACCTTCCCAGCTGCCCTCCCCCAAACTCTTTTCCTTTTGTCTTTCTCAGAAGATGGTATTAAACTTGAATTGGAAGAGTTACTACTCATTTTTCCCTGGGTATCTTTCAGGTATACACAACATATACATGTTAATAAACATGTTTGTTTTTCTTTCCTGGATGTGTTTCTTGTAATAGGAGTCCTATTCTAACCAAGAATTTAGAAATCAAGGGGGGGGATTGCTTTTTACTCCCCTTCATCATACCTGCCAGTCCTATAAGGTTTATTGACTCACCTACCCTTTCTTTTCCCTGTTTTTTTTTTTTTTTCTTTTTTCCCAATGCAGCACTGGTGTCAGAGAAAATAAAGCAGTGTGAATACACAATACATTTCATTTACTTATAAAACCTATACACAAATTAAAAAAAGATATAATCATTTTCTTGTACCCACCAAATTCTAGAGTATGTGGGCTCAGGAAAATCCCTTTGTACCATTACGTAAGTCTATCCCATTTTGCCCTCTTCTCTATCACAGCAGACATTCCTCCCACACTTCTCAGACTTCTAAGGAAACGTCTAAAACACATGTTATTTTATGCCTGATAACATGTACTTTATTTGCATAAACATTTCTTAGTAAAATTATTATGAAGAGTGGCCCCTGTTGTCAGAGAAACCAAGAAAAAAATATCTAGTGTTCCATTTTTTCAAACTGTAGTCATTTTCTGTGCTTTTACTCTTGTGGTTACAAGACAACATCCTTCTGCAACAGGGAGCTTCTTATCTTGTCCTTCTCTAGGATTTCTTGTTGGCCTATAAGTGTTCCCCTGAATTCACCAACATAAATGCAATATATTTCTAAACTAAATTGATGACATTTACCTTCCTTTGAAACTGACTTGCCTTCTGATCTAACTGCCCAACATAGGTCACTATGTTTACGATACTAAATTCTAATATGAGCCAACTTCAGTTCAAATCCAGGTGCTATTACAAACTCGAAGTGTGACTGTGGGGATGTTACGGAACCTGGTCTGGATCACCCGGCGGAAGAACCAAGTGGCACTCGGAGATCTTGGAAGGCAGAGGTTTATTTCACACCAGCAGGCTCAGAGGAGATCACTCTCCAGAGGTCTGAGTCCTGAGCATTAAATAGAGGGAACAATTTGTTGTCTGTTACTTCCACATTTCCACATTAGCAGTAATTTGGCACCTGCGGCAAGCGGGGTAGGAAGAAGAACCCCAAAGGGGAGTCTTCAGTGGGGGACTGGAATTTCCCTATTAGTCCTGTCAGCCATCTTGTGACAGATTTTTCCCTATCAGGGAAAATGTTAAAATCCTCTCTACATTAGTTTCTCATCTGTAAAATGAGTCTAGTAAGCATATTAGTTGGGGTGCCTGGGTGGCTGAGTTGATTAAGCCACCAACTCTTGATTTCGGCTCAGGTCGTGATCTCATGGTGGTAGAATTGAGCCCCACATTGATCTCTGCCCTGGGTGTGGACCCTGCTTGGGACTCTCTCTCTCCACCCCACTCTGCCCCTCCCCAGCTTGCTGGCATGTTTTGTCTCTCTCTCTCTCTCTCTCTCTCTCTCAAAAAAAAAAAAAAATTGTATTAGCTTCATACAAATGTTTTGAGGATTAAATGAGATGATACCTATAAAGCTCATAACATTTTGCCTGAGACATAATTAGCCCTCGGTGAGAGTTAACAATTTGATGATGGGGAGGGAGGGGGAAGAGACGAGGGGGACCAGAAGAAGGAGGCGCAGGATAATGTTAATGATTGTGGTGATAATGTCCTTATTTTAATGTGAATAGAGAGAGGATAGTCTGTTCTGTACTGAACATATTCTCTTTCGAGGTCACCTCTATGCCATGAAAAATGACAACACTTAAGGAAAAGCAGAGAGCAATAAAAGAAGTCATCTTCTCATATCTGAAGCAGATATCACAGTCTTATTAAAAATTTCCCACAGTAAGGAGGATGATGCTACGATGACGGGAGATTTTCTCTAAAGTGAATGTCGGCATCCTAAACCAAGTCAGACCTTTCAGTCTACTCTAGAGCATCTTTTAACATTCCCAATCCTTGTCTTTGACATAGTGTTTCTATGTTCATGTTTACATGTTGGTGCTCTACTCCACTGTGCTCTAAGAATAAAACATACGTATAAAAATGATGGCTGGCAGCCCGACTTCAAACATTGTTTTCAAGGTCCAGAGATCCAATTTCAAATTAATTGTCATGCACAGTAAGAGGGGTCCCAAGGCCTATATCATCCAATCTTTGCCACTCACTTCCTGTGTGAACTTGAACACATTCCTTAACTTTGGGGGATCTCAGCATTTCTAAATAAGTTGGACGTAATTGTAGAGCCCACTTTTAGGCAATTAACTTGAACAGAGGAAACCTGAGAAAGGTGGAAGGGCCCACAGTAACTCTCTGTCCGAATACACACAGGCACATTAGGCAACCTACCTCAAAATATCCAATGGGTTGGACACAAGTACCAAGAAAGTAAAATTCCGTACCCATACCTCCTCACCTTCCCCCTTTAACTACAGCCCCCCACCCACCTCAAAGCAGCCAGCCTCTGCTCTGCTGTCCAGCCAGCTGCTCCCTTGCTGAGTATTCAATAAACTTCTATCTCCTTTGTTCGGCCTTGGGTGAATTCTTTCTCTGCCCATGCCACTGGCTTCCACCCTATCTGGTCATCCCACATTTGGTGCCCCCCCCCCCCCATCCAAGCAGGAGATCCCACAGTAATTTGGCTTGTAAATGCTTCTTTCAGTGCTATGCTTAAATCAAAAGATTGGTTGTGGTTCCTACTTTAAGGTGGCTTTGTTATTGTTAGTCTTCTTACAAAAAGTTGAGAGTCCTGCCTTGTTCTCGAATTAGCTCCTAAGACTGTAATATTTAAAAAGACCCACCCAGAGGCACCTGAGTAGCTCAGTTGGTTAAGCATCAGACTTTGGCTGAGGTCATGATCTCACAGTTCATGGGTTCGAGCCCCAGGTTGGGCTCTGTGCTGAGAGCACAGCAGCTCAGAGCTGCCTGGAGGCTGCTTCAGATTGTGTCTCCCTCTCTCTCCACCCCTCCCCAGCTTGTACTCTGTCTCTCTCCCTCTCTCAGAAATAAACATTAAAAAAATTTTTTTAAAAGACCCGCCCATAAGAACTCTAGCTATAATTGTGAGCACAGCATTATGCAAAAACTTGTCATATCCCTAAATTGTACATCTGAAACTAAGGTAACATTGTGTGTCAACTCTACTCAAATAAAAGAAAATAAACATAAATAAATTTTAAAAAACCAAAAAGAACTATTATTCATCCAGGCGAAGGAAGTAACCTGCTTAAAATCAACTGTGGTGTAGGCAACTGATGCATCAGTAGAAAAACAGACCAATAAATTGAGGTTTTTCTTCCCTTTCTGATGAAAGAAACTTACAAGATGTCCACATCCTCTGAATGCTGTCCTACAAGCTGGTGTGAAGATCAGATGTAGAATCAGCATAACTGGAAAGAGGAAGCATGAAGGAAAGGAAAGGAAAAGTGATGCAGGGGGTAAAAGGTAGAAAAACCTGAAAACAAAATAATCTTTTTCTTGCCACTCAAAGCGTGGTCCTTGGACCACATATTGGCATCATCTGACAGCTGGTTTGAACTGTGGAATCTCAGATGTACTGCTGATCTATTGTACGGATAGTGGCAGTGCACAGATCCTTTGCATCTGCCAGTGTGCCCATCCTTTAGCGCTCCAAGTGCTAGCTGATAACACTCACAGCCGACCCTTCATCTAGAGCATTATCCTTGGCCGAATGGGAGCTTCCTCACTTGGAAAGCTACAAGGTACCCACCCAACAAACTTCAGGCAATAATTGACTGGTACTAAGGGATGAAAGACTGGTTCTTGATCTTAGGGTGAGGTTATTTGTTGCCACATGTGTTCCAAAGCTTCCCCTGGGTTCAAAGACTAAAGCTAAGTCTTTGATTGAGACCACATTCATGATTAGCTTTTACGCCTGGCTCTATCAGGCATTGTTCACTTCTTTTCTCCTGAGAATACTCCTCTAGTGAGTTACTTGAATAAGAATCCCCATCTCAGTCTCCACTTTTAAGAAACTCAACCTCAGGTGCTTTGTATCAGAAATATATCTGAGAAGCAGAGGCTAAGGATAGACATTTCTAGTTGGATCTAACGTGCCAGCTGGATCACAGGTGGTAGGTGATGGACTGACATAGTCTCTGGGAAGCCATAGCAGGCAACTTCTAAGACTTCCCTGTGAGGAGAAGGGGATGGGAGGCAGGTGGAGGGAATGCACTGCCTGGTACAATTTCCCAGGCGCTGGAGAGATATGGGGAAATAGCAACTGCAAAGACTGTGAAATTGAGTGGCTGTTGCTAAGTAGCATTGATTTAGTGAAGAAAGAAAATGACAGGTTCAGACCTCTTAATAATTCAAAGTAAAGTGTGAGTGTCAGAGGCCTCCGTGGTAGCATTCGAAAAGATTCTCATCACCTGAAGCCAGAGGGTGGAAACAGCTGAAGATTAGACAGAGAAGTTAAGTATAATATTGGCAGAGCTTTAGAGAATTCTAGGCCTAGGCAAATCTCCTATACCAGTACAGCACCCAGAGAGGGAAAGAGTGGAACTCTGAGATTTGAGATGAAGACATGTAGGTAGATGAACCAGTGAACTTCGTACCCTTAATCTCTCTGAGCCCACCAGGCCAGCAGAAGTGGCCTACTTCTTTTGGAAGAGAGAAAACCCACCTTGTTTAAGACTCTGCAGAGGCCTCAAATGAGGTAGGTGCCAAACAAGACAACAAATAACCTCCTTAGGATCTGCTCTCTTAGAGTCCACCTGGACTTTAAATATGATCAGGCCCTTAAATATGGTCAAACCTCGGCATAGCCAGCCTGGAGAAGTGCTGGATGTGTCAGGGACTAGGAGGGATTATACATCAAAGTTGCTACAGGACATGGGTAACATGTGCTGGCAGGAACCGGGAAAATATGTCTGGAAGTGAGTCTTGAAGATGCCAGATCAAGAAGGTGGCATATAAAGCTAGATGAAGGAAGATTTACCATATGAGGGAACTCGCTAGTGAAACAGGATTTATTTAACTCCCTGGCAAGAACTCTAAGTGATGGTTCTACAGGCTTGGAAAAAATGACAGCTGGCATTAAATTAGAGAGGCTCTGGAAAACGGTGAGAAAGAGCTCAGAAGGCTTAGAGAGCTAAGTATGCTAGAATGGATCTATTATATACAACTGGAAAACCTACCAGCTGGTCATTTCCTTTAAGAGGGCCTGGAGAGCACTCCACTTATTAAAGCAATAAGGAATGAACTAAGGAGGAACATCACTGCAATGCTCAGTAACGCCTGTCTTCTGTGGGCTGAATTAGTAGCTGTTACAGAACTGAGTTCCCTAGAAGCAAAGGGGATGATAGGATCTTGGAATAGCATGGTTAGCAAGGTCTGAATGGCAGCCAAGAGGGGTCTGACTTAATACGGTCTTAGAGATGCCTTGAAATATGTGGTGTTCCTAGAGGCAAGATCAATAAGCAGCCAACTGCCCAGGGTACTGTCAAATCTATATCTAAATATCTATATCTATATCTATCAGAAAAATTAGGAATAGATGAGTAGAAGGCAACACTCCCCAGTGGAAAGTCACAAACTTTTGCCCAGTTTCCACACTGGAGTCAACTCCCAGATGCAGGACCCACTGACTGAAGGAGCATCCAGGTCCAGATGATGAAGGGGTCTCTGACATTGCAGCAGGTATATACATGAATCTGCATGTCATCTGCACGCAGGGGTCATGCTAATCTTCTCTGTATCTTTCCAATTCTGTATACGTGCTGCTGAAGCTAACACCAGCAATTACATACAACAGTGATTCTTCCATCCTTCCCAAGGGGGACCTATAGCCATTTACTTGGGTAATGGCACACTTGGAAAGGGGAATTTCCAGATTTTTCAAGGTTTGTCAAATACAGCATCCAAGTTCAATCTGATACCAGGAGATCCATGTGCCATCTTGCTTTCCTCTGCATTACAGTAGGGGTATAAGGAGTTCAGTTAGTAAAGGTAATAAATGGAGTTCTGACCCAGGTCTATCCCACAGGAGGGGTTATTGTCTCTATGGACCCGCTTGGTTGTCACTTCCTTGCTCCCCAAATGGATAATTCAAGTGCACATATTTAGCAGTTAGCAGAAATTTCAAATGGGTTCCTTGACCTATAGATTAGGAATGTTTGTAGTAAGAAAGCTAAGTAGTAGCCCTTGAAATTACCCCCACCCGCCCCAGAAATTAGAGTAAACAAAAACACATGGGATACACATTCACGGTCCTATCCCAAGGTTGTGCTAATTTTCATGACCTCTGGCATACAACAGATTGAAGGGACCTGGATTGTGTAGGAAAGGGGAACTATTTTCCTTCTACCTATCTGAGGTTCACTGTCTGGGGCTCTGTAAATTCGCCTGACAAAAGACAGATTAACAAGAGAAAAACAGAACTTTATTAACTTGTGCACTGTGCATGTACTTGGGAGCACTCAGAGATGACTAACTCAAAGGGGTGGTTAGAATGTGGGTTTATATAACATGTTAACAAAAGAGCAATATATTTTTAGAGATGTACAAGACAAAGGTAAGAGACTTTGAGTTCCAGGGGCAGCATTCTGTGGGAAGGCAAAAAAATGGGGAAACTAAAGGTAGATAAGGGCTAGTTGCAAGGTTTGTTATATAGATTCCTTTGGTTTCCTCTCTGGGCCGATAAAGACCTGGTTATCTCTGGTGGTTAACTTCTGTCCTTCCTGGTAGAGAAGGAAAGGGAAACACCTTTATAAATTTGTATCCTGCCTCTAAGCGAATAAGGGGAGGGCAAAGAGATACTCTTATATTTACTTCTTTTCAACTGCCTTCAGCTCAAAATAAGCCTATGCCAAAGTGGCATATTTTGAGATGGCATATTTTGCTAACCTTCAACTTTCTGGATATTTTGGAGAGAATTTACATCATGTCAATTGAAGCTGATGAGCAAGAAGTGGCAAATAGTATGGATGCCTTAGACATGCATATCCAGTCCAGAGAGTGGGGAAATACGTCATATTTCCTACCACAAAGAATGAAACCCAACCTTTGATAGGTTCTTTTGGGTTTTGCAGGCAGTATATTCTGCATTAGGAATACAGAAACTACCAATTCACCATGTTGATTTAAAGGCTATTATCAACTTCTGTTAAGGTCCAGAAAAAAATAGTTCTCTGTAGTACTTCAGGTTTTGGTTCTGAAGTGCTGACATTTTATTTCTATGGCTCAGCAGACTCCATGATACTAGACAGATCGTGGTAGAGAAAGACATTGTGTAGGACTCTGGGAAGACCCAACAGGATGGCCGCAGCAGAAACTCCTATGATTTGGAAGAAAGTCAATGTCATGTCACATGTAGCAGAAAAACTATATTCCATTCAAAAAATAGGTCTTGGGATAATACTAGATCTTTTAGAAACTGCACATCTGCCCTCGGGAATTAAGTGACCGTATGGTCAGAATTACTCATCATAAATTGGATACTTTCAGATCCACCAATACATAACATTGGGGCGTTCTAGCAGCAATCATTAATCAAGCAGATGTGGTACATGCAAAATCAGGCTCAAGGTGGTCCAGGAGACACAAATAAGGTAATGAACAGCTGTCAGAACCCATGTTTGTCTGGTGCCTTTGTCTCAGCTCACACTCTTGTCACATGGGCATTTTCTATAACTAACTGATGGGAGAGGAAATACACAAGCTTGATTCACAGATGGGTCAGTTTACTAAGTGAATGCAAACAAAAAATAAAGTATCACTGCACCATGTCACCTCTCAGGGGAAGCCCTGAAAAACCATCACGGGGAAAGCCTCCCATATGGCAGAGCTTCAGACACTACAAGGGGTGATGCGCTTGGAATGCAGAGACAGTAGACAAAAGGGAGCGTATATATCGATTCTCAAGAAGGCAGAAATAGCTTAACTGATTGGTCAATGGCTTGTAAAGAACTAGATCAAAGGACAGGGAACAAGGAGATCTGGGGATGTGTCAGGCAAATGAATCTTTGAGAGTGAGTATAAAATATGAGGATCTTCGTATGACACATTAATGCTGAGCAGAGTGTGTCCACCTCAGAAGAGGCATTAAACACTTCACAAACAAGATGACTCAGTGAGTAGATATCTTCTAACCTTTGAGCTTGACCACTACGGTGCTTGCATGATGAACTCATAAAAAGAGCGGCCATAGTGGCAGAGATAGACTTTTTGTGAGTCAGACAGCAGGACCTCCCTCACTGATACTAACCAGTCTAATTCCTGCCCTTTTCAATATTCCACTTACTAGCAAAAGAGAACAAAATTGAAATCTCCGAAGAGTACCACCCCTCATGAAAACCAAGCAGCCGCTTGAAGAAGTAAAACTTCTTCTTCACACTGTCCCCCAGTAGTGGCAGCTATTCATCACTCACCAAAATCAACACATATTCTGCATTTGCCTTTTGGATCCACATGATCTTAGCTAGCACCACTATCCAAGGGCTGATAGAGTGTCTGATCTACCAACACATCTCAGACAAACACATTTTACCTAAGAAGGTGTAGCAGCAAACACTATAGTTATAAGTTTCACCCAAAATATGACCAGGGGTGCCTGGGTGGCTCAGTCGGTTGAGCATCCGACTTCAGCTCAGGTCATGATCTTACGTTTAGTGAGTTCAAGCCCCACATCAGGCTCTGTGCTGATAGCTCAGAGCCTGCAGCCTGATTCAGATTCTGCCTCCCTCTCTCTCTGCCCCTTCCCCACTCACACTCTCTCTCTGTCTCTGTCTCTGTCTCTCTCTCTCTCTCTCAATAATGGATAAACATTTAAAAATAAATTTTTTTAAATATGACCAAACCCTGAAGAAGCTGTGCTTAAAAGGCATAAACTTAATATAGGTATCACTTGATGAGAAGTACAAGGAATGGATAGTAAAGAATGCTGTGGTCCCCCACGCAGATGTCTTCTATTATGCAGTATACATGTGCACATTGCTTATAACAACTCATGGCTGCTCCCATCTCCAGAGAATTGCCTTTGTCCCAACAGGAGTGTCCAAACATTAGTGGGACTAATGATGTATATAGGACACCCTAAATTGCACCAACAGCACAAACATTTGGCAGACATACACGATTCCTCAAGATATTTGCAAAGTTATGTGTTAAGATGATTACTGGCAAAGATTAATCCATCAGAATTATAAGTATATATCACCAAGTGCTCACTTTCGCTTCAGGGAAATGACATATCTCAGAGAATGTATCCATTTTCCCTGTTTTATAATTGCTGGCACACACCTAAGTGGCTATACATCTTCCATTTGTCCTCTAATGGATGGCAACATTTTGATCTTCTTTTGTTTGTTGTTGAGTGATACCTTTTTTGCCACCTATTACTGCATTTCCAGATAATAACAACTTATAAAAAAAAGTGAAGAAAAGAAACAAAAACAAAAGCAAGTATCAACAGAGTAAAAACTACATTTTCGAGGGGAAAACATGCTTCTGAGAGTTGTAGTATACCATCTCAGAGGGCTCATCAAAGCACAAGGGCTGGGTAGAGTGTTGAATGCCAACCATTAAGAGCTTGTATGTCAAGCAGTATCTTCCAGTGGAAGACTTTGAGGTGACAGAATATTTTGATTAAGGATGACTGGCAGGGGCGCCTGGGTGGCTCAGTCGGTTAAGCATCCTACTTCGGCTCAGGTCATGATCTTGCAGTTTGTGAGAGTTCAAGCCCCGCATTGGGCTCTGTGCTGACAGCTCAGAGCTTGGAGTCTGCTTTGGATTCTGTGTCTCCCTCTCTCTCTCTGCTCCTCCCTCCGCTTGCACTCTTTCTCTCTCTCTCTTTCTCAAACATAAAGGTGACTGGAAGACATGAAAAAAAAATCAATGATACTTATAAATGATGGTTACTTTCAGTAGCACACACATTAAGGAGCTAGTAAGGGAGAAGCTCATACAGTAAGAGAAATAAGGAATTTAATAAAATCAACACACCTTACTTCCTTCTTAGGAAAGTTCTTCTAGAACTCTAGAGTTCTTCTAGAAGAAGGTTAGGAAACTGTAGTGTTCTTCCTGAATTATTATTTCAGCGGTCTATAAATATTCTATTGGTCTAAATTGGGCACGTTCTAATGTCCATCTGTTCCCCGGATAAATGATGTAGTCCCCAGTTAATACTAATTGCAAAATCACTACATAGGAAAATGGTCTGAATGATTGCAGAGAGAATGGAGTCAGCACCTATGGCTTTTGTTTACCTGGAGAAGGCTAGTGACAGGCACAAAGGAAAAAAAAAAAAAAAGGAAAAAGGAAAAAATAAATAAGCTTTATCTGCAGTCAAGGGGAACAATTAGAGTAGACCTAGTGAGAAACTGCACTAAACATGCTTCTTCCTGCAGGCGCCTGAGCCCCAGAAGAATTCTCTTGTCTCTCTCTTTCTCCCACCTCCCTCTTCTTTTTCTCCTAGACACATACACACATGCACACACAATTTTATAATCTGATGTTTTTCATTCAAAAGACATGCATCGATGTCTAAGTAGAATTACTTAATGCTTTACTCTGGCTTTGAGTTGCACCTATGAATCCATCCTATGCTAATCAACCTAATCCATGGTAATGACCCCAAGTTTCTAACAGCTAGACTCCCTATGCTAAATCTTCTGCATTGTTTTTCATAACCTAAGACCCATATTGGTTGTTTGGCAAAATAAGGTAGCCCTTGTAGGGGAAGGGGAAACAGTTCTAAGGAATTTTGTAATGTAATCAGATTGCTGTGTCGTTTTGGTGAGAAAAGTGGCAAACCAGAGAGTGAAGACTTTAGAGAAACTTGGTAGTGTAGGACTTAGCTAATTTTGGAAGACTGGTATGACGTATGGAGAGGCTGACATTTGATAAACACATTCCATGCTCCGTGCCAGTCACTTTACATTACGTAGGTTTTAGTTTTTATATTGTCTAGAAGAGATTACAGCTCAGAGAGGTTAAGTAACTTGTCCCAAACTCGTGGCTAGTACATGGTACATCCCTGGTTCAGTTCCAGAACTGTCCTTCTACACTATCATGCTGCATAAGGAGAAGTCCCTCCCCAGGGAGGGAATGCCATGTATCACACACCGATGGTTCCACCAGATAATTAAGACAAGCCAAAAAAGTGCAAATGGACCTATTCCCTATCATCTTCCGTCACAGTGAGCTGGGTTGTGGGCCTGGAGGGAAAGCCTAGAGGACGGGACAAGCTAGCTCTGTGCTATAGCTGCCAAAGGAAAGACCCCTGTGAAGAAAAGACTATTAACAATCTCAGCTCCATTAAATTTAAAGCAGCTGCTAACAGTAGGGGCCTTTACATTGTCAATTATATGAATTTTCCTATTACTATGTCATACCAAAGAGCAATTATAGTACATTCATCAAACACTGCTTCCGCTTCTCTGGTTCTGTCCATTAATGCCACAGTGGCAGGCCTTAGAAATCCTTGAAGACAAATCTAACATGCAGACTTTAATTGTTTCAAGGATTTGTGGTCAGAAACAACACTAGGTGAGTAGTAGGGGGTCAATTACACAATTAGATAGTGATAGGCAGGGACCAGCTGAACTCACACAACGCACAAAGTATTTATATATCAGTTCCCTTTGCAAAGTGCTTTGACACCTACCATTGCACCTCAAGTTTGCTTCTATCCCATTAGCCGGTCTGAGAACTATTTAATTACCCTGCTTCTTGCACAGTTGAGGAAATGGGGACCAGAGAGTCTCTGCTGAATCAGAGCCTGAGGATGCCTGTGCACTTCTGTCCCTACTGAAGAAGCAGAGGAAGAACAAATGATCAGTCTTATCTCATCATGCCCCATAATGAAAACAAAGGAATATAATGAGGAAAATGGTCCTACAAAAAGACAGGAAAGAAGTAAGAGGAGAGCATGGAAAGGAGACAGAAAAAGTAGTAAGCATCAATCTTACTAAGGATGGCTCCAGATTGAGTTACCTTTACTTATTTTTTAATTTTAGAGAGAGAGCATGCACGAGCAGGGGAGAAGGGCAGAGGGAGAGAGAATCTTACGCAAGTTCCATGCCCAGTGCAGAGACCAATGCAGGGCTCAATCCCACAAATCAATGCAGGGCTCGATTCCATGATCCCTGGAATCATGACCTAAGCTGAAATCATGAGTCAGACACTTAACCGACTGACCACCCAGGTGTTCCCAACTGAGTTACCTTTTTTTTTTTTTTAATGTTTATTTATCTTTGAGAGCTACATATAGAGAGAGACAGAGTATGAATGGGGGAGGGATAGACAGAGAGGGAGACACAGAATTTGAAGCAGGCTCCAGGCTCCAAGCTGTCAGCACAGGGCCCGATGTGGGGCTCGAACTCATGAACCATGAGATCAACCGACTGAGCTACCCAGGCGCCCCAAGTTACCTTCATATCATTCCCCTTCAAGATGTGGTATGTGCTGTTACAACCCCACAAAGACAGAAAGACAAGCTTCCAGAAAATGAGGGAGGTGAGGAGGAGGAAAAGATAATTAGTTCTTTGTAGTAAGAACTGATTTCAGAGAAAGCCTACCTACTCTCAAAAGGCAGGTTTCCCATGGTCTCAACAGCATCAGTTTTTGTTTGTTTGCTTGTTTTTACATAAATGTGATGTGCAACACTGTGTGAGTTTAAGGTGTACAGTGTGTAACTTTGATACATTTATGTACATTTATATACTGGCATGGTTGCCAATGCAGTGATATTTATCACATTACATAATTATAGCACAGTAATTGTCTATATCGTTATAATGCACATTAGATCTTTAGGGCTTATATGCTATTCATTACAAGTTGTACCCTTAAACACTACCACTTATCCCCCCATCCCCGGATAACCACGTTTTACTCTTTGTTTTTGGTTTTGCTTTGTTTAATTTTAGAAAGAGAGAGAGAGAGAGAGAGAGAGTGAGGAACAGGCAGAGAGAGAGAGGAGACAGAGAATGTCCGTGCTGAGAGCACATGGGATCATGACCTAAGCTGAAATTAAGAGTTGGATGCTCAAGTGACTGAGCTACCCAGGTGCCCCGTTTTACTATGCTTTTTACAGGTTTACTTTTTTTAGATTCTACATATAGGTGATATCATAAGGTACTTGTCTTTCTCTGTCTGACTTGTCTTGCTTAGCATAATGGGCTCAGTAGTTTAGAAATCACCAGAGAAATGACCTCTGCACAAGATGGTTCCTTTCAGTTCTGTGCAATGAAGTGCTCACGGAGCACTTAAGTTCCAAATTCCTTTCTATGCACTTGGTAGACACTGAAATAAACAAGAAATGTTTCCTGCCCTTGGGAAACATGCCATTCCTGGAAGTAACCAAAACCTTGGCAAATGATTCAATATGGCATTTTAAATGCCAGAGGTGAGCTCAGGTTGCCATGGGAGCACAAAGGAGGAAGAACATCTCGATTAGCCGGGAGGAATTCTCCCAGAGCTGTCTCACATGATAGGTAAGAGCCGATAGGCTCTTTGAAAAAAGAAAAAATAGGAAGGGCTTGCCAAAGAAGGAATAGTGTAGGATACAGATTCTGCTCTATCACTTGGCCAAGCACATTATGGAAGCAAACAGATATAAGCCAGTTTCGGTGAACGGATGCTTCTCATCAGGCCACACAGAACTCAAAGAAACAGGATGCTTTGGCATGGTGGTCAGAGCACCCAGGATAGAGGAGGGTGCCACACCGAACATTCCTCAGGCCCTGTGTCCTTTCTCCGGCTCCTCATATTCTCCCCATTTTCTCTTCTCTCTGCAGCTGCCCCAGTTTCCCCACTGTTACCTCAGCTTCCTGGAGACACACTGACCCCCTAACTCCTTGAAACAACTTGTGAAGAAATCTCTTAAAAATTCTCTTAATTCAAATGGGATAACCATTTCCAAGGAATTAATGATAAAAACAAACCTTAAACTTTAAAAACAATGACGGAATTTAGGATTATAAAACCAATTTACCAGGCTATCTATTACTGAATCACAAACTACCCCAAAACTTACATTACCTCAAATGACTTAAAATAACCACTCTATCCACTTACAATTTTATGAGTCAGTAATTCAGAATGAGTTTGGCTGGGTGACTGGTCTCTGATCCACATGGTATTAGCTAATGGCTGGGACTGAAGGGTCCACTTTCAAGATGGCCTCTTTACTGTATATGGGAAACTCCAGGATTCCTTGACATTCCCTCCATCTCTCCGTCTCCCTCCCTCCCTCATTCTCTCTCCATGATGTCGTATTCTCTGGGACTCATTCATGTGGCCTGGGATTCTTTCAAAGTGATTGTTTCAGGGTAGTCTCCCTGCCTGGCAGCTGGCTTCCAAGACAGCAACAACTTAGAAGATGCCAGTCCTCCTTCAAACAGCTGACACTTGAATGATATCATTTTGCCATTTGCTATTGGTCAAAGCAGTCGCAAACCATCCCATATTCAATAGATCTCTACTCTCAATGGAGGCAGTATCAAAGAATTTATGTGCATCCTTAATCTGCCACAGTAGCTCAAGAGAAATTTGGCCAAAATTTAGCTTCATTAAACTGTGAAGCATTTGGAGCAGCCACCCCCTGGATTCTTATTTCTCATCATGATGAAGAAAATAAAAAACAAAGCTTACATCCTAAATTCCTCCTCATAAGTAGATGCCATGCTTGCAACACTCTTAGTGTGGGCCCTGCAGAAAAAAAAAAAGAAGATGGGCTGCCGATTGCAAAAGAATTTACCCACAGTATCTATACCTGTTTGTCCCATTTGGACCTCCTGCGGCAGATGGAATATCGAGAGTAGACCACTGTGAGAGCCACACAATTTCCCCCCCACCCCCCCCCCCCACATGTCTATAAATAATTGCTAGAACTTTGCCATGGTGCTAACCTTCTCAGTGAGCCAGAATATGTAATATCACATTGAAATTCTACTCTCTGGCACGTTAAGAGTTACTAGCAGAAAAATCCAAGAACTAATTTTCAGTATGTCTTTATAAGGAATTCACCATTAGAACCATTCTGAACATTGTGTATAATGTGATTAGATAGAAACGGTATTTAAGCCTTAAAAAAAAATGCTTAAGTATGTTGCCATCATAAGTAATTGATAGAGGTGAGACTAGAGCCCCGGCCATCTGACCGACCATCTGACTCCAAAGCCCATCTTCCTACTACCTGTACTTAGTGTCCTAATGCAATTTAAAAAAAGAAAAAGAAAATAAAAAAAGCTCAATAGGAGGACAGAGATGGCAAATGCCATCCTTGCTTAGAAAGGATAGAAGTTGTCTCCAAATCTTTTTAGTTCCCAAAAGTCACCATGACAGGTGAGTAGACATGGTGCTTCTTGGGAGCTGCTAATGAATACAGGCCCAGGAGGTGACAGGGAGGATTAAAGAGGAAGCAAGCTATGATATCAATGGTTGTCTCCTGTGTCTGGCTACAGCTCAGGGGCGTTTAGGAAGGCGCTAGGCAAATTTTCAGAGTAGGAAGCTTGTCTTCTAGAATTCAAGTTTTCTTTGCCTTTACTCACTCTGGAGCACTGGAGCTTATCTGCTCCCTCACTCCAGCCACTGTCCCCACAGCTTCTTGAAGGTCTAACTGCCCAGGAACCTCCTGCTCCTCCCTCTTCCACCAAGAGGGCACTGTCACTTCCCCGCCTCAGTACAAAGTAGTCCTAGGAATGACTCCAATATCTGCCATTTGCACTCAGGTTTAGGGTTTACCAGTGTGGCTTCCTCTTCAGGAAGTACTTGCATTTCCACACTTCTCTCTTCACTGGCACCCTCTAAACCAAGTCAATGTAGGCAGCAGCCATTTGGCCATAACTCAATCCCAAAAGATGCTTTATTTAATCAAAACAGATTTTAATCTAAAGATCTAAAGAGAGGAGAAAAAGAGATTCAATAAACAATTCATTATTATTACTTAGTAAACAATTTCTGAGAATAAGTAAAATTTTACAATGTCCTTACGAGGCAATGGCAGTTAATTGTGAGAATTCTTCCACACATTATGAATCACTTTCCTAGGCGGGGATGATATTTTTAAAAATTCAATAATGTTTTATGCTATTCAATTTATAAAAGTTGTATCAAAGGTGAAACAGAATGATGATAGGACTAGGACCAAGTCATCAGATCCAAATTCCATGATCTTTCAATTATTTTCCTTGCAAATTTCCCTACTGTTTTAGCTCTGGGTTGTCTCTATGGTAACAAGAGGAACTTTTTCCAATTCTCCCTATACCGAGAACGTTCACATATAAGCTTTCAAATGCTTAAAGGTAACGGGGATCCGTTAAAGGAGTCTACATTGTTTCAACCAGTTAAATTGCAATAAAGAGAAGCCCCAAATTTTAGAGAGTGTAACCCAATGAAAATTTATTTTTCATACACCTCCAAGTCCCAAGTGGGTCAACAGACAAAACTCTTTCTCATAATCCTTTGGAGATATGGGCTGAGAGAGCACCACCTTGCACGTATGGTCAAGCAGGCTCTAAGCCAATCGGAAGATGCTGACTTGCACAATGGCTCTTAAAAGCTCCCACCTGGAGGGGACAGAGGTTTCCTGTACTCACACTGTATTGGCCAAAACAAGCTGTGTATATTCTGCCTAAGTTCACAGGGGATGGGGAACTATCAGCTTACCACATGTGTGGAAGGAGAAGACATTTGCAAACAATCAAAATTACTACCACACTCTCAAAAAAGAAATGAACATGACTGAAGGTTATCCTAACCACTAGATAATTTAATAACTCACTTATAATCCATTTAAAACTCATTTGTAGTCTACGGGTAGACACCAACAAGAATAAGAGAAAGCCTAGGAGTGAGCATGGTTCATGAAATCAGGAATAAAAAACACTTTTCAAATAATCCCCCCAAATTAGTCACAAGGATAAGATGATTCAACACACATAAGTATTCTGTATATCACAGATGCCTGGTTCCTAGATTTAAAAAGTACCATAAATGAGAAACAACAATCAAGAATATCCAAAGCTTCTAGAATATCTCAAAACAAAAGTTATTATAACTAATCAATTGTATGAGGGAGGTAGATGGAGAAAATTATGATGAAAATTTGGTTGCAACGTTATTATATGGCAGCTTATTTAGCCTAGGAAATTGAAACTTACATTATTTGACTTTCTATAATTTATATGGAAATTTCTCACATATCATTGCCTCAAATCCACATAGCAATCCAGCAAAGCAGTTCATTCTTATCTCCATTTCAGAGCGGAAGAGACTGAAGTTCTGTAAGTATATGGTTTGCCCAAGGTCCCTCATATAAAAAGAGTGACAGAGCCCATTTTGAGCCCATTTTGAGCCTGTCCCATTAACCCAAGAAAGGATTGAAATGTGGCAATAATATCGTAGGTTTTAATTCTTTTTTTTAAAGTTTATTTATTTATTTTGAGAGAAACAGAGAGAGTGTGAGCAGGGGAAGGGCAGAGAGAGACAGGGAGAGGGAGAATCCCAGGCAGGCTCTGTGCTGTCAGCGCAGAGCCCGACATGAGGCTTGAACTCATAAAACTGTGAGATCATGACCTGAGCCAAAATCAAGAGTCAGATGTTCAACTGATTGAGCTTCCAAGGCAACCCCACAGATATTAAATTCTTAAAGCTCGAATTATTTAGTCTTCCATTTCTTAAGCTGTGTCCCATATAAGAGCAGGTGTTCTTGGAAATAAAGAGAAAATGGAAATAGGTTTGGGACCCTCTGAGTTAAGCAAAAGAAAACATAGTTTCTTATAAGACTTTGCAGAATCCTTAATGTGGTATTAAGTATTGTTGGTTTCAATAAGTGAAAGTGTGGTTGACAGAATAACGATCCCCCAAGATGCCCATATTTTAATCCCAAACATGTGAATATGTTACATGGCAACAGGGACTTTGCAGACGTGATTAAGGGTCCTGAGATGGGAGACTGTCCTGGATTATCCTAATGGGCCTGGCTGTAATCACAAGGGTCCTTACAAAAAAGAGACAGGAATGTAAGGGTCAGAACAGATGTGATGATATGATGATAGCATAGAGGGCAGAGATAAGATGGCCCAAGACACAATCCAAGGGTTGTGTTTAAAAGCTGAAAAAGACAAGGGTATGAATCCTGCTCTAGAGCCTCTAGGTGGAAACACAACTTGCCAACACCTTGATTTTAGCCCAGTTATACCCATCTTGAACTTCTGGCCCCAGAACTGTAAGAAAATAAATCTTTGTTGTTTGAAGCCATTAAATTTGTGACATTTTTTTTTTACAGTACCATAGGAAACAAACACAGGAGGATACAATAAGACTTTGCTTTTAAACTTATTTGTAATTGAACCTTTTATCCCCTATAATGCCTACCTCAAGAAATACAGTTTGGAGAACAAGAGTATAATCCAATCCCCTACGATTATCCTGAGGTATGGGTTACTGATGTTGAGAATAACATGCTTGATCAGGGTCAAAAAATAATAGTAAATAGAAGAGAGCAGTATTTGACATTTAAAGCTTAGTGAGAATAACTCACTCAATCACCCCTTGATATTAGTTGCAAAGGTTTTGTCTCCTAAACATTACATGCACCTGGCTCTCTTGGCTACCTGGAGAGAAAAGGCAGACGTTCTTTCCCTGTCTCCTCTCTCTTCAACACAGACACTTTTCTTATATGCTGCAGGCAAAAATAATTTGAAGCAGGTGACAGCAGAGCTCTTCTTTTTAATGCCCTTTGCCTCAGGCACAAGACTGGATCTTTCCAGACACTAGAAATGTTATGAGCGGACATTCACCCATTCTCCCCCTGGCAAAGCCAAAACATACTTTTCAAATTGGATCTCAGAAATGCTGATGAATATCAGAGGCCTGACAGGCTGCAGTTTTTACTTGTGTTTTACTTGGAGTGGCTTGCACAGGAGAGGAGAAAAGAGGGAGGGCAGGTCTCTCCAACCTGCAACGCGGCCTTGGCCTGCTAGAGATGAGAGGGGAGGGTGATGAAAATCCATCCTGCTAATGCAATAGGCTTAATGCTGGTTGGTTTGAAACCAGCAGAACCACAAAATTGCAAACCTTCTCAGAGTATAGCATTTCAGGATCATAAAGAAGTATAAATCATCACTAAAATAGTAGAAAACTGGGCCCCCAGCCTTCAAAGGTTTCTACAAATCATTTTTACCTCTTACCCAAGAGAAACACTCATGATGCATTAGATTTGGAGAAAGGAGGAAAAATTCCTGGAGAGCACAACTGTGGTTATGTCACTATCACTGAAGGGGCCAGCATGATTGAACTGTTTTGCCAGGACAGTAGCTTAAATCCCCCAAAGGCAATTGCAATACTCCAGTAAGTAGAAAATGAAGGTCTGCTCAATAATCTAGAATGATTGTTAATGTGAGTTCCAAAGACATTAAATATGCTTTATTCCAACATGTTAGAGGGCCATTGTTTATTTCATTTTCACAGCCTGCCCTCCTTCAATCTCATCAACATTTGTTCATTGGGATTGTGGCCAATATGCTATGGGCTGGAACACAAGCCACAATGAAACAAGCAAGCTGCTGGCGGACTGTTAGATTTTTCTTGATCTACTTGGAGGGCCCAAGTGATGTACAGATGTCTTCCAAATGAGCTCTACTTCTTTATACAGAAGGCAGGCTGTGGCCATAGGCTATTATTTGATATTTTCAGCTGTCAAGTCACTTTTGATGGCTGAAAACGTTTACCTTGCTACCAGGAAGATGATGGGCTGGTCCTTAAAAAATACCCAGTAGAAACACTACTCATCACCATCCTTTATGCAGTGACTCATTCAGCAAATACCTGATAGTCTTCCATAAGCAACGATACAGAACTGACTAATTCCTTATCCTTGAGGAGCTGACAGTGTTTTGCAGGGTAAATATGCATGTAAATATGTGGAATACAGATTAGGTCACAAAGAGCAGAGACACCCATTCTGTCTATGTGTCAGCAGAGGTGTCACATTTGCAAGAGGCACTTGAACTCAGTCTTGAGAAAATAAGCCAGATTTCAAAAGTCATGGCTTTTCAGAGCTTGCCGAGGCAAGGAGTGCAACAACCCTCCGGGAAGTGCAAGTGGTTCGGAATGGCTAAATTGCGGGGTGAGGTGCGCAGTCGTCAGAAGGAAAGTTGAAGAGACAGGGAGAAGCCATATTAGGGAGGGCCTTGTATGACAAGAAGGACCTTCAGCTTGATGCCACATCAAAGAGGATTAACAAGTTTACTCAACACCACTTGGGATAACAGCCTGCGCTGAAATTGAAATAACCTGTGTTCTCTTTGTTTCTCCAGCTTCTTCACTTCTCCTATCAATCAGGTCCAGGTATTTCAAACAAAAGGAGTTATTTTTCAAACAAAGAGAATTTAGTACAGGGCACTGTTTACATAGTGATGGGAAAGTTAAAAAGCCAAATCTGGGGCAGTGAGACAACCTAGAAATTAGCAACAGCAGCAGATTACTATGCGCTGTTACAGGAACCCGAAAGCCAATGATGTCTGGCTGGAACTAGGACCACTAGTAGTGCAGTAGCAGCTTCCCCTCGTAGGTCTCCAAGATAGAGGGGCGCCTGGGTGGCTCAGTGGGTTGAGCGACCGACTTCGGCTCAGGTCATGATCTCGCGGTTTGTGAGCTCGAGCCCCGCGTCGGACTCTGTGCTGCCAGCTCAGAGCCTGGAGCCTGCTTCAGATTGTGTCTCCCTCTCTCTCTGCCCATCCCCCACTCATGCTCTGTCTCTCTCTGTTTCATAAATAAATAAACATTAAAAAAAATTAAAAAGATAGAGTGACGGACTCCCCGGCAGGACCAGGAACCAGAGAGAAGATGCACCTGCTTCAAGATGCCACTAGATAGAGGGAAAAAAGAAGAAATATGCTGGCTTCTTCCTTTTCCTCTGGTTTTCCCCTGAGACTGTCCCTTGGGCAACCATACCTAGAAGATGGTACACAAGGAAATATGGGAAATGTCTTCACTGTGCACAGAGCAGTGCAGGGAAAGTACAGTAGATGAATATCTGCGACCTACACAGTCCACCCCTATTTTGCTTCGTAGCATTCACTGCACCTCTCTGCCCTTATTTAGCTCTCACATCATAACAGCTTCCCTCTCCTGTTTCACAGAATATTATCCACAGAATCCACAGAATAACTGTCCAGCAAAAAATAAACATGTTCTCACCCACTTCCCAAAAGAGGAGATGTAAAGGCCCATCAATCACCATGTCCATATAGAAGTAAAGTATCCTCCCCTTCATGTCATCACTAGCCCAGTGACCTATGAACTAATTTTCTAAAAGTAATTCCTACTGACATCTTTTAAACAAAACGGTAGAGAAAATGAAACAAAAGAAACAACAGGATAATGTATACATAGTGAATATGTGTAGCATATAACTGATCACGAGGCCACGGTTGATATTTTTACGGCAGCTTTACTGAGGCATAATTGATATACAATAAGGTGCATATATTTATTTAAAGTATGCAATTCGATATATTTTGACATATGAATATACCAATGGAATCATCACCGCCAAAAGTTTCCTCACATCCCTTTGAAATTCCTCTCTTCTGTTTCTCCCTATTCCCCACCCCCACCCCCCAGTCCCAAGTAACCACTGATCTTTCTGTCACAATGAATTTTATATAAATGTTAAGACTCATGAGTATTTTGTATGGATTCCTTCACCTAGCAAAGTTATTTTGATACTCATCCATGCTGTTTTGTGCAGCAATATCTTTTATTGTTGAGTAGTAATATATTTTATATGCATATATACCTATACACATATAGATAAAAACATATTATCTATTCGCCTGTTGATGGACATTTGCATTATGTGCTGTTTGGAGCTATCACAAACAAAAGTTGCCATGAAAATTCATATTCACGTCCTCATATGGGCATATATTTCCTTTTATCTTGAGTGAATATCGAGGAGTGGAATGGCTGGATCATGTATCAGCAATAAACTGTTTAAGAAAACTGCCAAAGTCTTTTCCAAAGTTGTTCTATCATTCCTCATTGATATTCTTCAAACACAATGTTACCTTAGCCCTAAGTCATCACTTTGGTGAGGATTCTTTAACTGGTGGGGTGTTGCAAACATTCCTGAAATGTCTGCATATACAGCTTTCTGCTATTCTTGGGTTACTACTGTTTTCCGTTGACATTTATTATTAGACATGAAATTACTAAGAGACACTTTAGTGAATCCACTAATGCGCAGGATCTAAGAACCAGGTTCTGAGTTTCTATCTATCCCCACTGTGTAGAAGCAACCCTAATTACCCTTGGCAATCAGAATTAATCACCCAGCCAGAACCAATCACCTTCCTCTGACTACTGGATCAATGGCATGAGGATACAAAAAGAGCTCCAATCCAATGGAACAGGGGTTGTGTTCCCTGGTGGAAATAATACTCCTTTGGAATAATACTCCTTGGAACTTCCAGCCGTGAGAGAAAAAGTGTCATGTGCTGGTCGTTAGCTCAAAGTAAATGCTGTATCCTGTAGGAGAACAACTTAAACTCACAGAATGCTGTCTCCTAGCTAGTGCTGATGCTGAATGTTAATGTCCACCATTTTATCTTCAGTTAATGTCCACCATTTTATCAGGCTATCTGCTTCTCTTTTCTTTTTAAGTTTATTTATTTATCTTGAGAGAGAGAAAGAGAGGGCCTGAGTGAGGGAGGGACATAGAGAGAGACAGAGAGGGAGAGAGAGAGAGAGAGAGAGAGAGAGAGAGAATCCCAAGCAGGCCCCACTCTGTCAGTGCAGAGCCAGACACAGGGCTTGAACTCATGAACTATGAGATCATGACCTGAGCCGAGTTCAAGAGTCAGAGGCTTAAACTACTGAGTGAGCCACCCAGATACCCCAGGCTATCTGTTTCTGAAAGCAAAGATATAAAAAGAAAACTAATTAATTTTTTGGGCACTTCTTTTGATGTAAAATAATTTCTTCAGTCAAAAGCAATGTTGTATGGGATACTATCATGATAAGTAAAGTACTAAGTCCGTGATCGTAGTGCATATAAAATACTTAAACATGTAAAACAACCATGAGCCAATTGGGCTGTATCCTAGAAGGTACAGATTGCTGCCCCTAACCTATGATGGAAAAGCAATGAAATATAATCAAACTGTTACCAGATGGATAGCTTGACCCCTGGTAGTGTAATAGTATCAAGTGAGGGGCTCAGGATTGGCCTTTGCTGTTGATACGTTAGGTACTTAGGAACTAGGCAGCCATATCAACTTTAATGAGGGGAAGCTCATGTTTTTGCATCCATGCAAAGCTTCCTTTCCCACCACTAGAGGCCAGTTTGTAAAGCAAGCATCCGAGCAGTTCAGAGAAGAGACTGACATCAACAGAAAACATCAACTTATCCACTTGAATATTACAAGATACCTCTCCATGGATATCCTTTGAGGAGTGTTCACAGGAACATAAATATGCTCATATTATTACAGGGAGTCTTTCTACATATCTTCTCCTAAACCTCATTGTTGATCATCATATAATCGTGTTTGTTCTGAGTTCCTGAGCAACATAGCCAAAGCGTTAGCCATTGCTAAAAAGATAACGTAGATCCATACCTCAGGACATATCTACTTACAAGTAAAACAGATAACCAGATGTATTATCTGAAGTTCATCCCACTTATGGGATTTTCTTTGACGACTCTTTTTAAGGGCTACCTCAGTGGTTCTAGAATGCAGCAACAATGATTTTTGTCTGGTTACAGCATATTTTACAGACTCACCTATAAGCCAGCTTTGAATTTTTTTGTCTTCTGTCAACTGGTAACAGATCTGGAAGCAATAAGATATGCTTCTGGTGAGTCTTAAGGAAAATATGCATCTCTTTTCAAGGCAACTTTTTCAGGTGAATAAATTATAAGCTCTTTTAGTCCAGGAAGACTACCTTCATTAGACATAATTGTATCTGTTGGTAATGAAACTTTGCAGACATGTTTGTTCATGGTTCTCAAATTCAACTGCATCTGCTCAAATATCCCCCCTACACTCTCAGAGATCTATCATTTAGAAGTCATGCCTTAATGATAACATAATAAATTGGTGGGTCTGTGTTTTCAACTTGCATGGTAACTCTGCAAATTGTACATAGTTCTGATCTGTAACCTTGATAAAAATAAACTTCTGATATAAATAAACTCTAAGAATGCTATAGCAGCTCTCTGATTCTCTGGCTGTGTCCCTTCAGCTAAGAGTTTAAAGCTCAAAGCTTATCATTTTCTTTTTGTAAGCAGTCCAGCACAGTCAAAAACAGCCATCTCATTTTTGTAGTTAGATACAAGAGCTACTTGTTTTCCCTAAGCCTAGCTTTCAATTGGCACATCACTGCAAACAAACCAGGTTATAATTTAAGTAATTGCAATGCCACTTGATGAGATAGATTAATTATAGTATCTCATTTTCCACCTGAAAGTTTTGCACTGTGTTCAAGCTAAAAGAAGCAAGCAATCTAAGCTCAGAATTTGTTCTTGAGAATTTGTTTCCTGGGACTAATCCTGATATTAAAAAATTGTATCAGCCAAAGTCTAACCAGGAAAATATAAACAAATTAAAATATTTCCAATAAAATAAATTTAATATAGGAAAATGGTTGAATATGTGTTGACAGAGTTTAGAAATTAGTAGGAGATCATGAAGCAACCCACAGATTAGAACAGCAGGAAAGACCTCTATACACAGGAATAGAGAAAGCAAGAGTGATTTTTCTGAAAAAGTTCCGCTGCAAACTAGAGGGGGTACAATTCAAAGTGGGTTGTTTGTTTGTTTTTGAGAGAAAGAGAGAGAGAGCAAACAGGGGAGGGGCAGCAGGAGAGGGAGAGAGAGAAAATCCCAACCAGGCGCCATGTCCAGCATGGAATCTGACATGGGGCTCCATCTCCCAACCATGAGATCATGACCTGAACCGAAATCAAGAGTTGGATGCTTAACCAACTGAGCCATCCAGATGGCCCTCAAAATTTTAAGTAGTAGGGACATCTCCATTATAATGAAGGAGGACCAGGTAGATGCAAATGTATATTTGATATTGGGAAGGTATTTTGTTGTGATTGAAAGTTAATAGAGATGATCCTTGATATGTAGGAATTCAAGAGGGAATGGGAGAAGAGTGTATAAGCATGTACAAAAGCCCTGTGGCTGGAGGAATATGACATGTATATGAAACTGAGAGAAGGGCAATGTGCCTGGAGCCAACTAAAGAAGATGGAAACATGGTACACACTGACACTAGAGAATGCAAAATACTACAGGGCAATATTTTTTTTAATCCATAGAGCAGTGATTAGGCCATCAAAGGCTTTGAACCTGGAAAGTAACAGATTCAGATCTGCTATGAAAAGATGACTCTAGCTATGTCACAGAAAATGCACTGGAGGGGAGGTAGTTACCATGGTATCTTAGACTACACTGAAGTTGATAGAGATGAGTAGTGTATATACTTGAGCGAGTTTTAGAAAAAATAAAAAAACAGGACTCAGTGCTGAATGGGACTGGTGGAGTAAATCAGAGGGATTTGTCAAAGATGATTCCTACCTCCTGGCTTCCATATGTGAGTAGATATTAGATCATTTGCTGATAGCATTACTGACGGTATTTGCTTGAAAAAGAGCAAGATAATTGTGAGTATATTCTTGGACATATTTGGTTTAGGTGATTTTGAGATACTTAAGAGAAAGGGCCAAATAGGCAGATAGATATTCAGGTGCGAAACAAAGGAACAGTCTGGGCTAGGAAAATGGTATTTGGGATTCATCAACTTAAAGATGGTAATTGAAGGTATGAGCAAGAAATGGTACAGAGGGAAGAGGGCCAAGAATGGAACTGTAACTCCCTTAGCCAACAATTAGGTACACAGGTTAAGCCTAGAACAGAAATAGGAAAAGAATTAATAAATAAGTAGGAGAAATGCAAAGAAAGTGTTGTGCCACAGAGTTCAAGGAAAGAGTGTTTTGGGAAGGAGGATGTGTCCAAATCTGCTGAGCGGTAAGGAAGAAGCAAAGTGCAAGTGTCCATTCAATTTAGTGAAATGGACATTATTGATGACATAAATGAGAGCAATTTTGGTGGAGTCAGGAGATCAAATGCCAAAGGGAGGTGAACTGAGAAGCAATTTGAAGAAGTGGCTATAGAGGGGAAGAGAAGAGAACGCCATATTTGAAGAGAGAAGGAGATTTTTTTTGTTATTCTTAAAAGAATCAGAGATAAGCATGTTTAAAAGTTGATGGAAAGTACCCAGTTCAGAGGGAAAGACTTAGTACATGAGGATGGGAAGTTCTGGAGCAAGCCCAAAGGGGTTAAAGTGTTAGGCAACAGGGACACCTCCTTTGTAATGAGAAGGAAGAAGCACAGGGGAAATGCAAACAGTTTGTCTGCGATTAGGAAGATGCTTTGTTGTTTCTGAGGAGATAACAAAATTGTCTTGTTAAAGGCTTTTAATTTCTTTGCCAAGTCAAGGTCCTCTTCCTGGAGAGGGGGAAGAACAGCTCAGAGGATGAGAAAAGGGTTGGAAAACGAAGGGAAGAAGAACGCAGAATGGCAGGACATTCCCATGTCAAGTTTTCAAAGACTGTAACAGTTTTGCTTCTTACTTGGTATACCTTGATTTCCAATTAGGAAGTGTTTCCTTGAACTAATGTCAGGTTCCTTTGGAAAGAATATTTTGTGTCTCATTGAGGCTTGTCTCCTCTTATTCATTCTCTCTCCCTCCCTTCCTCCCTCCACCCCAGAAGGGCGCGCGCGCGCGCGCGCCCACACACACACACACACACACACACACACACACACACACCCCATCACCCATCATACCATCACACCATTCAATCCTCTGAAAATTTAATGCTATGTGAATATTGCCCTTAAAAATCAATCAACTGCCACAACATTTAAAAATTTTTTTTAACGTTTAGTTATTTTTTGAGAGAGAGAGACAGAGCATTGGTGGGGGAGGGGCAGAGAGAGAGGGACACACAGAATCTGAAGCAGGCTCCAGGCTCTGAGCTGTTAGCACAGAGCCCGGTGCGGGGCTTGAACCCATGGACTAGACCGTGAGATCATGACCTGAGCTGAAGTTGGACGCTCATCTGACTGTGCTACCCAGGCATCCCTCAACTGCCACAAATTTTACAGCTAAAATCATAGTGGAATTTAGTGCCCCACTAACAAGGAACCTAAAAACAAAAAACAAAAAACAAAACAACAACAACAACAGAATATTGCCTGACATCTGACATTTGCTAGATCTGTACAAAGACCTCACTGGAGTGTTGTTGTCTCTGTTTATCACAACTGAGCTTGTAGCACAGGCACTGCCTTAACCCAAAGCCTGCACAGCCTTAACAAAACCCCTATTAAAACTCCAAAGGAAAAAAAGGCAGCCACAAATTCTTTTACTTTTCCATACATTTCATGGGAGTGTCCAAGAAACCTATATGAGAGCTGTTTAACTCCAGTGTGTTACAGAGTAATAGAGACTGTATGAAAAGAAATGCATGACAGGTAAAATAAAGTGCTTGAAAAACTAACGTCTCTATAAGTGAACCCCAGGTTCACACTGATTTGTAGCTTCCAATTAAGGAAGTCACAGACTGAATCATACCAAGATTTTCCTTGTCTTTGGCCCTAATATTTGCTCCAAAGAAGTGGCTTCCTTTCTAGAGAACATTACTGGCCACAGAATATTCACCATCACAGTAAAACATGAAGGTGATTTTGTTAGATTTCACTCTTATCATTCAACTGAAGAGAAATCTTCCAAATATAAAAGGAAGGAGAATGTTCCCTCCTATTTCATCAACTGTTATAAAATTCATGAAGCCCTGTCTGGCTTGGGTCTTCTATCTACTGACAAATGTAAGTAAAATTAGACTTGAGAAAAAATAGGAATGGAAATGTCCAAGTATAAGGATGTTGCCACTGAAAATTGGTTTCTAAAAACAGCATCGATTAGAAAGGAAGTGCAGAGAAGTGAGAAATCTGCTGCCACTAGTGCATCTCCAATTATATAAAACATGGCAATCGAAGGCTCATGAGGTTAGGGAGACTGTTATTAAATAATGCAATTAAAAGCTAATAAATTTAGGCTTCCGCCTATACACAGAAAGGGTATTTGGTATATTAGCTTTCTATTGCTGCTGTTACCAGTGGCTTGTAAAACAACACAGTTTTATGATTCTACAGTTCTATAGTTTAAAAGTCTGACATGGGTGTCACTGCGCTAAAATCATGGTGTCAGCAGCACTGTGTTTTGCTGGAGGCTCTGAGGGAACAATTTGTTTCCCTGCCTTTCACCTTCGAGAGGCAGCCCACACTCCTTGGCTTGTGGCCCCTCCATCCATCTTCAAAGCTATCAGCCCAAAATCTGACTCTGGTTCCCTATCATGTCTCTTTTACCGACCTCACTCCTGCCACTTTTAAGGACCCTATGATTACAGTGGATCCACCTGTAGCATCCAGGGTTATTTCCCATCTCAAGGTTCTCAGATAATCACATATGCAATATCTCCTTTGTCACATACGATAACATATTTACAGGTTCTGAGGATTAGAATACTGACATGTTGGAGGGGGGCATCATTCTGCCTTCCACACTTGGGAGAGAAGAAGGGCATGTGTATAAAAGATATATATTACTGCCAGGTCTCTGTTTTCTAAGCCTACCATGCTCAAGTAGGAGATAAAAGAAATGTTAAGTATTTTTTGTCCCCGTAACTGTGCAGTACATCAGATAATCAGACCACTCATCTTCAGTGACAAGAATGCTAACTAAGAACAGGATTCCTTTGGCAGAATGAAACTAACTCAGAAGATAGGGATTGATGATCGAAAAGCTACCGGGGATGCCCACAGGATGTCATACATCTCCTTTCCAGGAAATTACAGCAGTGGAGAGAGAAGACAGAGGCCATAAAATGGTCATAGAAATGTATTTTAATTAAATTATTCCACAATAAAACTAAAAGGAATCTAAAAATAACAGCTGATTATTATCCTCATCATGCTTCAAGAATGGCCTGTGCAAGACATTATTTTGAGAGGACAGCTAAGATGGTTACAGACCATTCTACCCTGGCTCTCTCTCCCCTCTCCTTCTCTAGGTCTCTCTCTCTCCCTCTCTCTCTCTCTCTCTCTCTTTCTACCTCTCAACCCTCTTGCTCTGCTAGCTTTCATTTCATCCTGCAAGAATGACGACCTGAGTGGAGATCAGGTGTACCTATTCATTACCTTTGAAAGCACAGGACATCAGTGGGCTTCACATCGCTGTGTTTTTAAATTGGCATCAGGCAAACCATTGCTTTAGCTGCATTTATTTTACCTTCAAAAACAGTGTCAGATGCCAAGAGATACCACGGCCAGAAAGCTGGGTTTCCGAGAAACAATAACTTTCACATTTTTGTCATCATAATCTAGGGCCGAAGGAAATAACTTCCATAGTTTTGTCATCATAATCTAGATCTAAATTTGCTTTTTAAAAAATCTATAGAACTAAGCCATCCACATTTTTCAAATAAAAAAACTGGGCATGTGTTCTAACAAAGGATGTTTCATTATTTATAAATTTAAATGAAAAGTGTTACAAAGTCATAAAAAATAAATTGCACTTAGCTTACATACTGAATAAATTTACTTTATTGCAAAAAAAAAAAACGAAGTTATAAGAAATCAAGGCTTCCCTGGGAAGCCCAGCATGCCTGGTCACCATTATTTCTACTGGGCAGTTCAGAATGCTATTTGGTTGTAAAGCCCACAATTTATTTTGGGCAGCGTCTGCCACTGCTTCAAAAGCTTCAGCAAAAAAAAAAAAAAAAGTCTTTTTATTCCATGTGAAATCATGTGAACTGAGTATTTGGCCTGCTTAATTATCCCAAGAGTCTGGTTCAGTAGTTCAGTGTCTGGCACACTAAATGCTCAATAAATGTAGATTGAATAAATGAACAAATGCACGAACAATTTAAGATTAGCCATACGGAAAGCAGGCCAAGTTTCCTTTCTGCCAAGACAGAGTAAAAAGCTCACAAGATCTGTTTGGAGGAACAACTTCTCAGGACACTTAGTCCTATAAGGCTAGAAACATTTATAATGAATAACTGATCACTAATTTAACGGATTTCATCAAGGTGTATCAACTTGTGATAGAACCATGAAAAGGTTTTTTGTCTTTGTTTTGTTTTGTTTTTTTTTTTTTTTAATAAAAGTTCTTTGTCAAGTCTCCATTCCCACTGGATTTCACGCTCCCAAGTGGTATCTCAGTCCAATTTCCTAAATTTTCCGACTGATTTTGGTGCTCTGTTTAAAAACCTTAATGTCAATTTCAACTCACAGCTCACTTCCTCTACAATTCAAGACAGGACAGACAGGTATGTACGTGGCTTGGAACAAGGGGAGGTGACTGGGAGTGGAGAGGGTGTTCTCTCTCCTACCATTCTTCACCTCCTTTGCTATGATTGCTCTTCCGGGACTGGAGCAAGGATGAAGGAGGAAGGAAGACGTTCTGCAAAGCGACCATTCAGAGTAAACTGGCCTCTCTCTCTTGCCAAGGGGCCACTGTCTGGCCCTCATTTCCTTCTCTCTACCACAGGCTGACTTCCTCACGGGAGGCATTTTTGGACTCGCAGGTGGGACTTCGGGGGGTTTCTCCCTGCTTAACTCCCTGATGTTGGGATCTGACTGGGGCGGGGCTTCTTCCTCCTGGCCTCAGGCCTGGCGCAGGTGATCCACCCACATCCTCTTACTGCTGGGCTTCCTTTGCCCAATGGTGGCACCTGGAATGGGGCAGCAATTTTGAAAGAAGCTTAATATTCAGTCACCTACTCACCTTCAGTGAGGTTCCACTCACATATCCTGGTCACAGCAAACACAGACTTGCAGGCTTCACCATGGGATTTTCTCCTTCTGCACTGTCGTATCCCTCTGGTCCCTTAACATGCTCAAGCCTAGAGAACAGATGATTTATCAACTCAGTGGCTCAGCAATTTTTTAAATATGCATTTATTTATTGGGGGGGAGGGGCAGAGAGAAGGGGGAGAGAGAATCCCAAGAAGGCTCTATACTGTCAGCACAGAGCCAGATGTGGGGCTCGGTTCCATGAAATGTGATATCATGACATGAGCCAAGATCAAGAGTCAGGTGTTCAACCAATAGAGCCACCCACATGCCCCAACTCAGCAATTTCTTAAAAAAAAACTTTTTTTAATGTTTATTTATTTTTGAGACAGAGAGACAGAGACAAAGCACCAGCAGGGGAGGGGCAGACAGAGAAGGAACCAGAGAACTTGAGGCAGGTTCCAGGCTTTGAGCTGTCAGCACAGAGCCTGAGGTGGGGCTCGAACCCATGGAGCATAAGATCATGACCTGAGACAAGTCAGACGCTTAGCCAACTGAGCCACCCAGGCGCCCCTCAGCAATTTCTCTTACAATTCTTTTTTAAAGCTTATTTATTTTGAGAGAGAGACAGAAAGAGACAGAAAGAGACACAGAGAATTCCAAGCAGGCTCTACACGGTCAGCAAAATTGAAATCATCCCCTGAGTGAAATCAAGAATATGATGCTTAGCTGACTGAGCCACCCAGGTGCCCCCAGCTCAGCGATTTCTTTGTTTCTTTTTCTTTTTTTTATGTTTATTTATTTTGAGAGAGAGAGTGCAAGTGGGAAAGGGGTTGAGACAGAGAGAGAGGGAGAGAGAGAGAAAGAAAGAATCCTAAGCAGGCTCCAGGCGGTGAGCACAGAGCCCAACTCAGGCTCAATCTCACAAACCGTGAGATCATGACCCGAACTGAAATCCAGAGTAGGATCTTAACCAACTGTGACTCAGCAACGTCTAACAGATTATCCTTAGTCCTTGACTTACTTATGCGGTCAGGGAAGGCAACTTGGGCATGCCCAACCTGTGGAAAGGTAGGAGAACAAAGCACATAATGCTTTCTTCTTTTTACTTTTATTTTTTAAAATACTTCGTGTGTATTTATTTGAGACAGAGAGACAGAGAGAATGAGCAGAGGAGGGGCAGACAGAGAGAGACACACAGAACTTGAAGTGGACTCCAGAGTCTGAACTGTCAGCACAAAGCCCAATGCAGGGCTTGAACTCACAAACTGTGAGCCAAAGTTGGACCCTTAACGGACTGAGCCACCCAGGCGCCCCACGTAATCCTTTCTTGCTAAGGATGGAATTGCTACCACTCTATACAACCCATATTTCCTTAAGAATCCTTTCTGCAGATTTCTTTTATATACGTTGGGTAAGAGAAGGGTAGGTATGCTCATTAAACTGCTGTCCTTGGTTTCTCCTGGGGAAGAGTAGCAGGCCTCCTAGATTGAGATGTTCTGCACTTTAACATTAAAGTAACTAGTGACCGTTATTTTCATTTGTAGCCACCAGCTGAGTGATCCCTGAATAACAGAATCACAATTAGAGAGAACTTGACAGGTGGCCAGGCTTTTTTCTTACACATAGTACTCTCCATGTATCGAGCCATTTTTCTCCCCACATAAACTCTAGGAATGAGGTGTCAGTATGTCCATTTTACAGTAAATTTTACAGGATTTTTCTGTGTAGATCACTGCTACATAAGGTATACTGATAAGTGTTTAAGAAACAGATTAGATTTTTAAAAATGAATTTAGCTAACTTATACTAATTTAGAGAATATTATTGTAATCATCTTACAATATGGTGAGATCAGTAATGTTCTGATTCCCACTTATAGTAACTTGTCCAATTTCACCAAACCACTGAGTGTTAGAATTAGAACTAGACCTTCTTCCTTGATGCTGTGCTGTCAATAGGAAATTCTATTTTTCCACTTGTTACAGTTCAGGTCCAGTGGGTCTTCTATTCCAGGACAACATCTGTGCCATGTACCAAGATGTATATGGAAAAGCCACATACGCATCAAATAAGAGACAAGTGAATTTATTTGCAATGAGCTTATTCAGAAAAACAATTCATTCTAGTGAAGCTTCTTCATGAATAAAATACTGCAGGTGTCACGACACGAAATCTTCTTGGGCTTCTGGTAGATAGGCCTCTGATGTTTCCTCTTGGACCATCTCCATTCAAAGGGCAAGCAATGTGTGTGTTGGTAGGGCAGTGCTGAGCACAGATGCCTGCCAATTCAAGCAACTTAAATTATTCAAGAGCAAGGCTGCCTGGACAACAGAGGAAATCCCACTTGGTGTGCAAACATATCCACACATCGTTTTCAAGATTTAGAAATTTCTTTTCTTCTATCTTGAAGTCACATGGCTATTATATCCCAGAGTACTCTGTAATCCAATAAATATTCTGTCTATATGTTTACAGTTGATAAGGGAGAAAAAGGGGCACTGAAATGGTTTGTGTAGCATCTGAACCACTTTGGAATATTGGTGCCGAAACAAAGACTCTCATGGAGACCTAGATTTCCATGATTTGAAGAGGAAAGTCAGCCTTAGTGGATGGATGGCAGGTGTCCTGAAGATACCAGGGCTATCTTCCTCTACATATGATCTTCAAATGCACCTTTTCTTCCTCAGTTCTGGAATTCTTCACAGCATTACATTATTTCCTCTAATAAGTCTACTAAAATGCAAAATCCAGCAAATAACTCATCTTTTACCAATCAGTCAGATATTGGTAGCAATCATTTAAATTAACCACTTCATCCTATCAATTGATAAAAGCAATGATGAAATAGCCTTATTTGAATTGGAGGAGAACATGACTATTACCAAGGAGACATGCACAACAATGCTCACTGCAGCACAGCTTCTAGTAATGAAAATCAGAAACACTTTAGGTGCCCATTGAGGAGAATATAGTAAATTATGATGGATATTCCTAATAGAATATTATATAGCAGTAAATATCAATGTTTGGATTAATATCTCAAAAACATAATGTTGAGAAGAAAAATTAACCAAGGGAAATTAAAAAAAAATTTTTTTAATGTTCATTTTTGAGACAGAGAGAGACAGAGTGCAAGTGGGGGCATCGGGGAGGGGCAGAGAGAGAGGGAGACACAGAATCTAAAGCAGGCTCCCCGGCATCTGAGCTGTCAGACCCAATGTGGGGCTCGAACTCACAAACTGTGAGATCATGACCTGGGCTAAAGTCGGTTGCTTAACTGACTGAGCCACCCAGGTGCTCCTTGAGGGAAATTTTTAAACTGAATTTTTGGGCATTTAAAAAATCCTCTAAGCAATATCACAAAAGGTTGTGTAATATACTAGAGCAGTTACCAGCATTAACATATGATGAAGCCCACTGGTTCTGGAGTTAGATGCCTGCCTGCCTGCCTTTGAATCTCAGTTCCACTACCTATTAGCTGTGTGACTTTGTGCAAGTTATTTAAGTTCTTGATAGCCCCACGTTTAAGTGGAGGAAATAATAAGTACCTATTTCATATAGGATTGTTTCAAAGTCGAGGAAGGAATACACGTGAGCCACCTGGAATACTGCTAGTTGTATACTAAGTGGTCAATGAACATCAGTTATTATTAATTGCTTCTGGGTACATATATGTAGAAACTGTAATCCATGATACTGGATGGCTCTAGGGAGAAAGGGAGCTGAGAGGTTGAGTAAGACTATGAGAACTTCACCTTTATTCTGTGTTCTTTTTAAAAATAAGACAAATATATGGAACCAATACAAATGATGATGATAAAAATACTGATCATGATGATGATTTTAAAGCCTGAATGTCAAAGAGTAGAAGCAACACACAGAGGCACCTGGGAAGGTCAAGACAAATGTCACAATTCTGAAAGAGGCCTGCCCTATTTTAATTGAGGCTCAGACAAGGGAGGGAAGCCAGATTAAGGAATGAAAGAGGGGAAGTCTGAGTAGAGCTATCAGATGGTCTGAAAAGAAGACTTCCGGGCAGGGCAGCAGAGCAAGCTGATCTGCAATCCGAGGGACAAACTTCTCACCAAGCCAAAGTAAGACATAATACCAGTACCCTCTGGTTAGAAAGAGCTGAGACCTGAGGAGTTTATTCAAACAAGAACAGTGCAGATGGGTCTGGAGGATGCTGATAGTCTCTTGGACTTCAACCTTGTATCATCCATAAGCAAAGACCCAAGAAGACTATGTTTAGCCTGAGAAACATCTGGTAAGAGTTATCAAAGACAGTCCCTGAGAGCCTGATTTTGAAGGATAGGAAGAGGTGCCATTGGGGAATGAGCAGAAGGCCAGGTATGGGACAGGGTCAGGGGGAGGGGCATAAAATGAAGGTCAGAATGAGAGGAGCTGAGAGATTGATACAATCCTGAAACAATGACAGGGGCTACAGAAGAAGTCTCTTTCCTGTCTGTGGAAAGTTTCAAATAACATAAGCTAGAGGGATCTGAGGACAAAGTACCAGGCAGTTCCCTTAAGAAAGTAGCTCAGCATGTAACAACTATGTTGGGCACCTGAAACTAATGTAACCTTGTGTATCAACTATACTTCAATTAAAAACAAAAAGTCGTTCAGAGACAGGCTATTGTTCTCCTACCTCCCAAGGTTTTTCTCTCCTTTCCCCTCCACTCACTCTCTATATAGTTTTCCATCCATCAAGGCATTGTGTCCATAGATCTGAGGTTGTTCCAGAAACTCCTGTTTAGAACTGGGCTAAATACTTTATCTTTTTGTACCTTGATTTCCTTATTTCTGTAATTAACTTTAAAACTTGTTGAAAGATTGGGGTGCCTGGGTGGCTCAGTCAGTTGAGCCTCTGACTCTTGATTTTGGCTCAGGTCATGATCTGAGGTTTGTGGGTTCGGGCCCTGCATCAGGCTCTGTGCTGACAGTGCAGATCCTGCTTGGGATTCTCTCTCCCTTCCTCTCTCTCTGCCCCTCTCCAGCTTTCTCTCTCTCTCTCTCTCTTTCTATCTCTCTCTCTCTCTAAAAATGAATAAATAAACTTAAAAAAAAGTTGTTCAGGGATTAATCACACTGACATATTTAAAGGTTTAGCCCACAGCTTGGCATAGAAAATGCTCAGTAAATGGCATTAATTACTAGCACTAAGCACTTAGTAGGCATTCAATAAATATTTGCTTAACTAATTAATTAAAAGTGTAAATTAAGTTGGAGTCTCTGGGTAGATGACCACTAGTAGAATTTCTGAGCTGATCCAAATAAACATCTTTTTCCCCTGTACATATAGAGGTCAGTTGTTAAGAATACATTACTTTAATATTATAGGTTTTCATGGCTCATCTTTTACCACCTGAGACTTAAGTTGAGATTTTTACACTGCTTGTGGCATTGTGCTATTTATCACTTTCAGATGCCTTGACCTCGTGCATGGAAAAGCAGAACATTATGCTGCTCCTCCTCTCGGTCATGTGGAACACAGGGACAGTGGTCTAGGTTTTGATAAGGACACCCAGACGCTAAGCAATTCATGTAGTATTCAGGTTTACACATCCAGAGTATCAGCTGTATCCAGGATCCACCTGCTTCTTACATCGAGTATCTGCCAGATTCCTTGCTGTTACCCTGAATTCACACATTCCCCACCCCTCCTGAGACGTCTTCTCGCTCAGAAACACCCAGAATCATGTATACACAAATTCCAAGTGAGATTTCTAACTAAGTGGTCTCCAAATAGCTTGAGCGAATATCCAATTAGAAAAAGAAGCAAATTCAACATATGTATGCCATATGTACTATCATTAACTAAACTTCAACACAATTGTTTCTTGTTAACAAAGGTGGATGTAAAATTTAATTTCAACAAATTTTCTTTATAATTAAAAAAATTCCTTGCCCATCTTCTTGACACATATAATTAGATAACCATTGTTTTTACTTCCTGGTTTGGTTGCCAAAGAGCTACTGCTAAGAACTAGAGCTGCCATTTTTTTTATTAGAATTTTTCCTATTTTTCAACCTATGGATTTGTTTTAAAACCACTAAAATTGTTTCCACATCATGTAGTGTGTTTAAAATTAATAAACGAACAAACAGGAATAACACTGGGTCAATTAATCCCTCCAAAATGTGAGACCCCCATCTTCCCTCAGGGTAACTCATAGATAATTTGTGACCCGCTCACACAGCAACCTATGAGTGCACCAGTTCTAATCCACATGTTAAATACTATGAAGCTTAAGTAATCTTTCATGCTAGAGAACAACTGAAAAAGAAGTTCTGGTACTTTGTTCCCACACTCTAATGGATCCTTCTTCTCACTCCTTTTGTTACACTTCCCCATCTCCCTTTGGAGACCACTGATGTGAATGCTTTACCTAAAGTAATAAATACATCAACAGCATCAAAACCATTTTAGGGACAAAACAACTAGTCTTAAGGGAGTCTGCTTAAAAAAATTATCTGATAAGAATCTCAGACTGAAGAAATACTGAATTGTAGAAGTAAACAACTTCTAAATGTGCCATGTGCTCGTGGGCCCACACATAAGGAGCAAAAGAAAAGATGGAAAGAATGATGTGGACTTGAACTCCATCATTAATAAAAAAAAAAGAAGTTTTGCTAGGGCAGCAGCAATCAGCAACATCTTTGGACATCCTCCATATGCATTGTACTTAGAATGATAGATTGTTTCACCAGGCTTTGCCTTGGCCTGCTGTGGGAGGTACTGTGTGATATTTATGGTGTGTCCAAACCTGATCTGTTTGTCAATGTCATCCTTCTCTAACCAGATCTGGTTGTATTGACTCATGATTTCCACAGTAGTAAGAGGAGAATGATAGATGGAGCCTTAGAAAAGAACCTACACTCTATTTCCAGTATCACTTTTCGGTAAGATAGGCCAGTTTGAAAGGGCTATTATAGCCACATCCTGAATCTATTTATTGGAAAGTAATGTTTCATTTATTAGTGTTCCCTTGAATCACATTGTTGATTTGGAAAATAAACAACCAACCAACACTTTAAAATTCTTATTCTTTAAATCACTCCTCCCCTCCCCTGCCAAATACATTTATTTACATTTTGGGGAAGTAAATGTCCTACTTTGTACATATATTTGTATTTTCCATCTCTTCCCGTCCTTTTCTGGTTTCAAAGAATGAATAAAATATATCTCCATTTTTCACCTCTACTTGGAGAAATTTATGAATATCTCTGTAAGATTAATGTACATATATTCCCCCACTTAAATACTATCTTCCATACCTACAAAACTCAAAAACTGTTAAGGACTTACTAGTAAGTTTATGGGAAAGTAAGATAATATTTCTCTAGGAAAAAAGAACTTTGTAGGTTACTAATGAAGTGGTAATTTGTGTGTGTGTGCATATGTGTGCACACATGCGCACATGTATGTGTAGTTATACGTGGGACTGCAGTTAAATATTCTCCAATAATTTGGAGGGAAGGGAATTTAGAAATGACTTAATTCCTTTGGATATAATTTAAGCTATAAACTACCAGAACTGAGTACCTTCTTTTTGTTCAACTATAAAAAGACCAAAAATGAATTAGAACAGAAATATGCCATATCATTTCACAGACAAAATGATTCTCATGCCAGAAAAATATTGATTATATTAACATAATAAAAAACAGAATGTATCTATACAAATGGGCTTTGGCCAATGAAGAATCTTTTTTTAATTTTTTAACGTTTATTTTTGAGGGGGGGAGGAGCGCAAGCATGGGAGGGTCAGAGAGAGACAGAGACACAGAATCTAAAGCAGGCTCCAGGCTCCAAGCTGTCACCACAGAGACTGATGTGGGGCTTGAACTCACGAACCATGAGATCATGACCTGAGCTGAAGTTGGACTCTCAACCGACTGAGCCACCCAGGCACCCTGATCAATGAAGAATTTTAAATAAACAGAATCACTGTTTCTAACTCCTTTCTTCAGTGTTCCAGATGGGTCTACCCAGGCACAATTCTTTGGGAGGCAAATGTTTCTGTTGCACAGATAGGCACAGCTACTCTATGGGGCTTGATGTCTCAAGATTTTATACAGCAGGCCACTCTCCTGTCCTTGAATTTTTTACACCTGTATTGAAGGATAGTTTACATAGCACAATAGTCATCCATTATATGTGTGCAGTCAAATGACTCTTAATTTATACAGTTGTATAATCATGACCACAATCTAGTTTTAGAATATTCCCATCATCCAAAGTTTCCTTGTGCTCATTTGCAATCAATTCCTACTCAGACTCTCAGTCCCAGACAACTATAAATCTGAATTTCTGTCTCTATAGATTTGCCTTTTCTGGAAATCTTATATAAACAGGGTCATATAATATATAGTCCTTTATAACGAATTCTTCCATTTAGCATAATATATTTGAGGTTCATCTATGTTGTAGGTATCGATAGATCATCTTTAAAATTGACAAATAGCATTCCATTCAAATATATGTATGCATCTACATTTTATCTGTTCACTAGCTCCGGCATACTTGGATTACATGAATAAATTGCCACGGGCAATTGCCACAAGTCTTAGTGTTTTAATTTCTCTGGGGTAGGTAGATACCTAGAAGTGAAATTGCTAGGTTAGATGGAAGTATATGTAAGTGCTTATACCATTTTACATACTCAACAGCAATGTACAAAGATTTCAGTTTCTCCACATCTTCACCAACACTAATATTGTAAGTCTTTGGATTATAGCCATTCCAGTGGGTGCATAGAGGTATCGCATTGTGGTTTTAATTTGATTTCTCTAATGACTGATATTAAGCATCTTTTCATGTGCTTATTGGCAATTTGTATATTTTTGTTGTGAAATAACTATTCAAATGTGCCTCCCATTTTTTAATTACATTGTCTTGTTATTGAATGATAAACATTATTTATATATTCTGGATACAAACCCTTTTTCAGATATATGTTTCACAAATATTTTCTCCCAGTCACTTACTGGCCTTTTTATTTTCCTTCTTCAGAAGAGTAAAAGTGTGTTTTTTTTTTTTTAATGAAGTAAAATTTATCATTCTTTTTATTTTTTATGTCTACTTATTTATTTTTATTACAAATTTTTAATGTTTATTTATTTTTGAGAGAGAGAGAGATGGAGAGTGAGCAGGGGAGGGGCAGAGAGAGAGGCTGGGAGAGGGCAGAGAGAAGCAGGCTCCAGCCTCTGAGCTGTCAGCACAGGGCCTGACAAGGGGCTCAAACCCACAAATCATGAGATCATGACCTGGACCAAAGTCGGAGGCTTAACTGACTGAGCCACCCAGGCACCCCTAAACATTTTTTTAAATGTTTTATTCATTTTTTGAGAGAGAGGGAGAGACAGACAGAGTGTGAGTGGGGGAGGGGCAGAGAGAGAGGGAGACACAGAATCAGAAGCAGGCTCCAGGCTCTGAGCTGTCAGCACAGAGCCTGACACGGCGCTTGAACCAACAAACGGTGAGATTGTGACCTGAGCCCACGTTGGATGCTTAACCAACTGAGCCACCCAGGTGCCCCTATTTATTTTTGAAAGAGACAGAGAGTGGGGCCGGGGGAGGGCAGAGAGAGAGACGAAGACAGAGAATCCCAAGCAGGCTCTGTGTTATCAGTACAGAGTCCAATGCAGGGCCTGAACTCATGAACTGTGAGATCATGACCTGAGCCGAAATCAAGAGTCGGATGCTCAACCCACTGAGAGCCACCCAGGCACCCCAATTATTTCTTTTATTGATGGAAAAATTATTGCCTAATCTAAGGTCAGAAATATTTTCTCCTAGTTTTCTTCTACAAGTTTCATGGTTTTAGCTCTGAAATTTAGGGCTGTAATCCATTTTGAGTTATTTTTCTTGTGTGTATGATGTGACATAGAGACTAGGCTCGTTTTTTTGCGTGTGCATAGCCAATTTTTCCAGATGAAATGACTCTCTTTTCCTTTACCAAACAGCTTTGGTACCTTTGTTGAAACCAACTGACCATAAATATAAGGATTTCTTCCTTGATATTATGCAAGTCACAGTATCCTCTTGTGATAACTTGACTTCCCACGTAAGTCAGCCTTTACTCAAGAAATGCAGTGCTGAGACCACAGTAAATATCAATACATAGCTCTACTTTAAATAAATAAATTGTAATTCCAATTCATGCCTAAGTTTGTAAGTTCAACTAACCTGAGTTCCTCAGCCCACAAAACTGGAGACCTAACTGGGATAATTGGGGGGAGGACACTTAGTAGCCAGTCTCCCCTGATATTACTTTATAGAAACTTCCCAACTTAAATCATGAATAAATATTTGTTGAGTCTCTTTTATGTGGAAGGCACTAGGAAGGATTCAGAGAGATATAAAATGAGTCGCACTATTGCTCTGGTATGTGCCAGTATGACCACCCAGGTGACAGCCAGCCTCCACTGTGATTAGTATGGTCCATACTGCACTAGCTGTAAGTATTTTGAACATCACCACTGAACCTAAGATATGATTCTCAGTCTTCCATGAGCTGGAAAGATTAGCAGCTACATAGTGAAAGTGTTCAAGCAGTAAGTAGTAGGTTGATTCGGAAGGTTGAAAGACAAAAGATCATTAAGAGCTGTTGGTAATGTTAAGAGAAAAAGTTTTTAAAAAAGTGTTTCTGGCGGCACCTGGGTGGTTCAGTCCGTTAAGCCTCCGACTTCAGCTCAGGTCATGATTTCACGGTTCGTGAGTTGGAGCCCCGCATCAGGCTCCATGCTGACAGCTCAGAGCCTGGAGCTTTGGATTCTGTGTCCTCCTCTCTCCCTGCCCCTCCCCAGCTTGCGCTCTGTCTCTCTTTCAAAAATAAACATTAAAAAAAAAAAAGTGTTTCTGAAGGTAAGTAAAATCAGTTTAAAAATATTATATAAAATTTAGGCTTTGTAGACTTACAACTTACCAATGCCCCAACTATCCCAAGCAGTAGTATCTAATAATATTAATTTTTAAAATAATAATGTTGATGGTTACCACTCATTGACTGCCTACTAGCTGTTAGGCTATGAACTGTATTACCTACCGATGCTAGGCTATGGGCTGTATTACCCCTAATCTTTATGACAAACCTAATAAATATAAGATATTGTAGCCATAGGCCTAACTTGGTCAGCATGGAATAAAAAATAAGACTGCAAAGGAACAATAATATATTTAAATTTAGACTTTTAATTTAAATTCCAAGCCCCATCCCTATAATGAAGAAGGTAATGTCCAAATTTCCCCACCCTAAGGGACTACTCAGAGCCAAGGAATACTTATGTAAATTATAAATTCGTACTCCTTATTGCTTATTGCCTTCTGCTTTCAGCCAGGAGAAGGCTGTAATAATTTAGTCACAGACAACAGAACCAGTCACCACGATGGCTGATTTTTGGAAAGCCAACGTAGCTACTAGCAGTCTCAGTTTCTTCCAATGATGTCTCACCACTATCACTGAGGAAGCTCACAGGTTTTTAATTTTCAGTGTCCAAGATACAAAACAATGATGCTCTTCTCTCCACTGTCATGCTGAGTCCTGAAGCCCACTACATAAACAGCTTCTATTAAGCACAAACAGAATCATTTTCCTGCATGTGACCATGGTTCCAGGGAGAGGGAGCTAAGGACTTGGCCACATTCTGTGTCAAGATTTAGGCCTTTCCCAAGACCTCCCCATCCAAGCAAGCCCTTGAGAATTGAAGAAGTTCATGTGTCTCCTAGTACCAAAGGCTAATGCAATTCTTGCTCGAGGATTAATTACTGAAGTGACTGATACTTGCTTCATGGAGAACATTCACATATCACTTTATCTTCATTTTAGAGCTTAGAAAACAGAGGCTAAGACAGTTCAAGCGAGCTGCCTAAGATCACACAGCAAACATGAAATGCAAACTTAGCAATTTCAAATTCCCAAACTGATATTTTTTTCACTCTGCTTTGCTGTCTACCAAGTCCATAATAACTGCAGATAGGTCAGTTCTGGGCAGGTTGGAACTGAGAAAAGAACAGCCTAAATGTCTCCCCTCATCGTCACAGACACATCTAGCCAAGTAAGATGTGAAAAGTACCTGGTAGGCAGCTTACAAGGCTTCTCATTCTCCCACGGTTTCCAGTCTGAAAGAATATTTGTGCAAACCAGAACTATTAGTAAATATCCCAGAGCTATTTATTTATTGGGGGTAAACAAAAATGCATTTGAGTGTAATTCTGCAAATGAGCTCATAGAATCCAACACAGAGACAGTCTTGCAGAGCAAAACAGAGGGGCAGAAACATTTCCTGCAGTAGAAAAATTGTTAGGATGGCAGGCACAGGGTTTATGGTTGCGCTCTTATCACTAGCTGGTGTGGGTTTCCTGTAGCAAGTCACTGCTCCTCTGGAGACCCGGGAAATCCTCTTTTTTTTTTTTTTTTTCCCACGTGAGCAGCTCATTTATTAACAATGGTACCATGACATAATGGTTTCCAATAAACATGCTGAGCTGCATGGAGGTGATGGAACAGAGTGAGGTTCACACACGTGAGGAGTACTTTCTTATTTCTTCCGCTTATTCTTGTCACAGTCCCATTTTGCAGAGAAGCCCAGGATCAGGCTGGCCTTCATGTTAAGCACCTTCTTGATCTGCCTGGCCACCCACTCCTCTTCAAAGGTGTGCAGGATGTGGCAGGACACAGAGTGCGTCTCCAAGATCAGAACTAGGGGCAGCACACACACTCATCCTCTCCTCATTAGTGCTCCTATTAATTTAGCAAAGATTGTGGTTTTCTTTTTATTTTCTTAGCTATTTCTAAATCAACAACTTTAAAGCCCTGCTATTTTTCCAAGGTGTCCAGAGCCTTTAAAAATACTCTGCTTACTGTTCTCTAACTTGAACTTAACGCCATCTGAAATACATGGTATTTCCAAGTTCACCTTCAAGCTGGGGCAAAGGAGGCTGCTTGTGAGGACAAGATGATATAAAATAAACACACACCTGGGTGGCTCAGTTGGTTGAGTGTCCAACTCTTAATCTCAGCTCAGGTCATGATCCCAGGGTCATAGGATCGAGCCCTGCGTGTGGCTCTGCCCTGAACTTGGAGCCTGCTTAAGATCCTCTCTCTCTCTCTCTTTCTCTCTCTCTCTCTCTCTGCCCCTCTTTCCTGTTCATACTTTCTGTCTAAAAAATATTTTAGGGGTGTCTGGGTGGCTCAGTCGGTTGAGCATCCTACTTTGGCTCAGGTCATGATCTCACGGTTCATGAGTTCAAGCCCCACATCTGGCTCTGTGCTGAGAGCTCAGAGCCTGCAGCCTGCTTTAGATCCTGTCTCCCTCTCTCTCTTCCCCTCCCCCACTCATGCTCTGTCTCTCTCCCTCTCTCTCAAAAGTAAGTAAACATTAAAAAAAATTTTTAATATTTTAAGAATAATTTTAAAAAACACACATAGAAGGATTTAATACCAATACAACTGCATGTTAAGAGACTGTCTTTGTTGAACAATTCAATAATATAAATGATGGTCTAGAGTATTGGAAAGATAATGACCTCTGAATTCAGACAAGTTATAATAATTAAACAAGCTAATTCAAATATAATCTCTATCATTTACTAAACATTTGAACTTGCGCAAGTTACTTGTCTTAGCCTCCATTTTCTCATCTACACATGAGGGTTAATACTGTCTAAAATTAGATTAAGGGGCAGACTAGTCATACTACTGTCCAAGGTGCTAATCAATAGCCACCCTAGAAGATCAGTGGATTAAATAGAAGCCTTGGTGCAAGGTGACTCAAGTTTATAAGTGTGACTTCTGATAAAACTAGTGACATGTCCTTGTGTCTCTTTTGACCAAACCAGAAATGTCTCTAGTAGACATTTTTAAAACTTCACTCCAAATAAACAACTGTACAAACGTATAAATAGGTTTGTTTGAAGGGACACTACATTAGCAAGGGTAGTTTAGGGTATAGTGGAGTAATCAATAACTCTGAAAAGTCAGTGGCTCAAAAAAAGAAGGGTTTATATCTTACTCAGTATCTCATGTAGATTGGTTGACTGTTCCTGAACTTGAACTTATGTCATCTGAAATACACAGTATTTCCAAGTTCACTATGATATGGGAATAAGGAGATGGAAGATACACACTGGCTCTTACCTGTCTTGTCTGAAAGTGGCACTCATTATTTCTGTTCCCAGTCTCTTGGACAAAACTTTGGTATGGGTCAAACTACCTGAGAAATGTAGGCAACACTTAACTGTGCCCCAGATGACACAGTATTTACTGTGTGTGTGCCTGAATGCCACACTCACAGGGTAGTTGTGAGAATTATATAGAATAACTCTGAGCAAGAACCTAGCCCAGGGTCTAGCACATACTCAGAATTCAATAAATGTTAAGCCCTTTCTCAAAGGTCAACTTTGCCAATCCTACAGAATCAATTCTAGCAACCTCTATGTTCTCAGATACTACAGTCAAGACACCCTTACATCTTTCTCAGGGCACAATAAAGAGGCAAGCTGAAAATGGTGACTACATCCCTATGACAACCTGCAGGCCATGTTTTCAGATAGCCAGTATTACAAATGTATGTTATAACATTCATCTGCTGAGGGTTCTTCTGTGGCTCCCCAAGTTTTAAGGAAAAAGTTGAAACACTTTAATGTAACACACAAGACCCCTTTGAACTGTTACTCCAGCCCCCCTCTTAGCTCCCAACACATGCCTCACTCATACTCACCCTCTACTCCAGCCCTGACAAATAGCTTCAATGGATCTGGACAACCATTTTATGTCATGCGTCCTGCATAAGCAGAGCCTAACGGATTTTCCTGGAATGGCTTTCATTCACTCTTCACCTGATTGCTTTTGCTTTAAACTACATCTTTTCTGAAATGCTTTTCCTGGATTCTCCAGTATAACTTAGATGCCTACATCTAAGCCTCACAGCATCATGTGCATACCTGTATCACAAATTGCTGAATTACAAACACTTGTCCAAGGGTCTGTCGCCCCTCTCTCAACTAGAAATTCACAGGAGACTGCAGCTATTTTGTATTTGAAGCTGGATTTTCAGGGCCTGATAAGGTGCTTTGGCACACCGTGGGACTATCTCCCCAATGAAAGCCAACCTCATCCTTATGTTTTGTTTAATATATCATACCACACCTCTCCCTGTGCCCTGATTCTTAGATTTCCCCCAAAATTACAATCTAAGTATACTATCTCTCTACCAATTATTGGCTTCAGATGCCTTGGGCCACCTCTAACTCAATCTGGGCAAATCCCCAATCTCTATTTGATGACTAAGTTTAAGGGAAGGACTGTACATTGTCTGAAGCCAGAAAGGTCTGGAATCAAACTGTAGATTCCCCACTTATTTATGTGAACTCAGGCAAGATCTCTTTATCTTTACCACCTCAGTTGCCTCATAAGGAAATTCAGACTAGTCTCCATGCCAAAGAGCTACTGTGGATATTAAAAACAAATGCTAATTTTTGGCCTGCCTGCATATAACTCCAGTTTGAAAAAAACATATTCCCTGAAAGCTTCTTTAGGAAGAGGAGGTTTTTTTTAGGGGGGGGATTTCTTGAAAATCTGGGTGTAATAACAGATAAAACCCCCTCAAAAGGCGTGAATGTGTAAATCACCCTGTAAGATACACAAAGAATTATTCCTTAAGGGTAATAGAAAGTAGGACTAAAGGGATGAAATAAAAGTAAAAACAGTCCAGAAATTATTAAAGACCTCCCTGTGAGTCCCCCAACCCCGATTTTTATGTCTAAAAACATGGGGTATACATTTTTGAGCATCTAGTAGTAAACTCTGTCATATAATAAGCAGTCTATAAATTATAGATAAGTTATTATTTGAAGTGTTATAGTTAATCCTATAGATTTATATTCTTTAGCCAAGTGAAAGGAGAGCATAGCTGAGAGGTGGAAATATCTAGCTCAGCTTTTGTCCTATCTAGATTATGTCTTTGCCTATGTTTCTCATTCTAGGATGAATTCTTACTTGTATCCTGATTTCCTTTGCTCATAGCTTTCTATCCAGGGTCTCCCAATGACTGATAATTTTATAATTTTATTGAAATTCAATCTGTGTACAAGAAATAGCATCCATTTACAATGTACAGCTTGATGAGTTTTGATACCTGTATGCATCCATGACACACGTATGTATCCGTGAAACCACAATCAAGTTATGGAGCAATTTCTAAGTTTCTTCTAAAGTTTCCTTGTGCCCCTGTATAACCCATCCCTCCCTATGCCCTTTCCCCAGGTAAGCACCAATCTGAATTGTATCACTAGAAAATCTAAAATGTTTTAGAATTTTATACAATCAAACAATGTCATGAAAATTTGGATTGTTTTTGTATATTATAAATGATATTGCAAGGAATGTTTGCATATAGGATTTGAATGGTAATATATGCTTTTCATTTCTCTTGGGTATGTTCCTAACAGTGGAACAGCTGCATGATACTTTAGGAATATGTTTAATGTTTAAGAAACTTCCAGTTTTCCAAGGTGGTAGTAGCATTTTATATTACCATCAGTAATGTATGAGAGTTCCAGTTGCTCCATATCCTTGTCAACACTTAGTACTGTCAATTCTTTTAATTTTTGCCATTCTAATGGGTGCATAGAGGTATCTTGTGATTTAATTAGCATTCTTCTAATGTCTCATGGGGCTGAATATCTTACTTTGCATGTTTTCCTTTGTCTTCTACTAATTGCTGTTGACTACATGAGGACTCTCTTTTCTGGCTCCATGCTGCCCCTACCGTTTCTGAGGCATCACTTTCACTGCACCTGCCACTTACCCTTTGACTACTGGGAATACTACTTTCTCACATTACCCTTCAAGGTTTATGCTGGGTTTCTGGCTTCATGCCACTCTTTTCACCTTTGATACGTGAATTTTCAAATCTTAACTCTTGGGGATGATCTCTTTAAAGACACATTGTTTCATCAGATAGAAGTTTAACTCATAGTATCAGTTGATTTATCTGAACACCAGCCTTATCAATTTTTGTTTTGTAAGTTCAAGATATCAACTGGAACATGCTAGTATTTATTTCTAAATCTACATCTAACTTGGAAAATCCTAGACTAATCACTTAGCCTCTTAGCCACATGTGACCTTTGGGCCTACTTCCTATGGATTTGCTGTAAAAATTAGGAGTTAGAATAACTTGAATGTGCAAACAAATGTACCATAGTTAAGATATGTAAGGTAAATTATAAGACTTAGTGACTTAGATTCTTAAAATAAAATGAATATTTAATATATTTGTCTCCAGGTGCATTAAATTTAAATGTAGCTGTTTCCCTCCATGAATTCATAATTAAGATGAGAGTAATCAGAGCAAAGAAATTTGGAAGAGTGAAAATACACCTCAGATTATTTCATATTGACAAAATATCCATTGTGACAGTTGACATGAACAACATTTACCTGAGAACCTTACTCAGTTATCTTAAGAGTTGGAGGTGTCTGTTCTACCAAACTGGACATACTCCATGAATATTCATTTCCACATGTGTGGCAAGAAAAAAAAAAGATATTTTTTTCATCCTAATGTTTTAAAATATTTGGTCATGAGAAGTATTTATGAATACATATACAAATATGTTATTTAATGAATATAGGTATATTAGTGCATATATAAATATATACTTTTTAAAGTTTATTTTGAGATAGCAAGAGCATACACATGCACAAGTGGGGGAGGGGCCAAGAGACAGGGAGAGAGAATCCCAAGCAGGCTCTGCACTGTCAGTGCAGAGCCAACTCAAGCTTCTATCTCACAAACTGTAAAAGCATGACCTGAGCCAAAATCAAGAGTTGGACACTCAACCGACTGAGTCATCCAGGAACTCCTAGTGAATATATATATATATATTAATATATATATATATATAATATATATATGTATTATATATATAATAATACATATAATATAATATATATATATTAATATATGTTCCAGTTGATATATAATATAATATATTAATGTTTATTTTTTTTATTTATTTTTGAGAGAGAGAGAGAGAGAAATAGAGAGATCATGAGCTGGGACAGGCAGAGGGAGAGGAAGATAGAGAATCCCAAGCAGACTCCCATGACGTCAGCGCTGAGTCTGACATGGGGCTCGAACTCACAAACCATGAAATCATGTCCCGAGCTGAAATCAAGATTTGGACGCTTAACCAACTGAGCTACCCAGGTGCCCCTTTTTAATGTGGTTTTTATCTATGAAAACATATCTTCATAAAATGACTTGCATTTTTTTTCTCCTAAAATAAAAAGAAGTGTTTTGGGGACTATATTTTTAAAGATACAACTTAGGGAAAGGTAAAATGCATCCAATCTCATTTCAGAGATAGTCCTTCCAGCAGAAAGACAGGATGTGGTTTAGTACCACAGGGATTGGATGAATCTTCATTCCACAGTAAGACCTCTCTCTCTGGTAAATGTGACCACCATTTTTACTGAATTCACAAATCCTTTCCCCAATTTTCTCCTTTACTTTTGTCTTCATACATGGTCTAGATGTTAAGAGCCTAAAGATCATAGTGGATACCATATAGTATTTTTTGAGAATACATCCTGGGAAGGAATTTTTAAAGTCTTAACATTAAAAATTGGGAAATCCTAATAGCATCTGGTTCTAAGAAAGCACTCTAAACCAAGCAGGCTGCAGTCAATTTTGGTTACACTTAGTAAAAAAGAACACATACATCTATCTATACAATCTGAATTAAACTTGCCACTGTTTTTAGAAACTGATGGGGAAACTGAGGTGCAGAAAGATTATATGATGTGCTACAGCTTACACAGCCAATGGTAGAACCAGACTAAAAACCAGAGTCGTCGGACTGCCCCTATGAGAACAAAATTAGTCACATGAGCATGCTGGGGCAAGCAGACTAGAAAAATTACTGCTTGAATAATTCAGTAATTAGTGACCCTTTCTTACCTATGTCAGTGCTCTATATGGTAAGCTGCCACCTCCAAAGTTTACTCAAGAAATATTTAGTGTAGGGGTTATAAACATTAATCAGCTATTAGCCTTTCCCCAGGGAGCATACAGTATTACAGGAGAACATTGTAGGTATGTTTTTACATCAATACACTAAATAATACAAAGGCAAATCATGAGAAAGGTAGGCAGATGAAGTGGTATGGAAATTAGGGCAAATGTTGAGGACATGCCAGTCTACTCCCTTATGGCATCTAGATCAGCACTGGTGCTTAAACAGATTCAAGAATTAAACAAATGCATGTCAACTCATGTGGAAACTATACATCCAAGGATGCTGCAATAAACTAAGCAATCATTCTTTGAAAGATACTCTTCTTTTTTTCAACTTTGTATTTTCAGTGTATAACAGAGTCTCTAGTACAAAGTAGGTGTGCAAGACATGTTGATACATGAGTGAATGACATATTAATACACTGAACTTGGATAGTTCCGTTGGTTAAGTGTCTGACTCTTGATTTTGGTTCAGGTTATGATTTTATGGTCATGAGATTGAGCCCTATGTCGGGCTCAGCACAGAGTACAGAGCCTGCTTTGGATTCTCTCTCTCCCTCTCCCTCTGCTGACTTGCACATGCTCTCTCTCAAAAAAAATAAAAAATAAAAATAAAAACAAAAATAAAATGAGTGAATGGACAAATATTTCCAATACTCTCAGTGTTCTGCCCATCCTGAACTCTAAGCACTGAAGGCAGTCTAGACTTTGGATACCATGATTAAGTCTAAGAACTAATATCCCTTGTAAGCCTTTGCATATCATCACCCAACTAACAATTCCTATCTAACACGAGAACAGTTTACATCTTGGGGTCCCTAAAACTTCATGAATCTACCCTGCAGTGAACACAGAGAGTCTCTTTCATCTGGATGCACTGCAGCCCTGGGGAATGAACTTGTAAATCCACTAGCATTACAAATGCCATGAATTTGGTATTCACAGATGAGTCCTTTAATTTAATTTTTCACAAGGCAGGCAATATACAGATAGAGGTTGGATTTTAATAGTTTATTCATGACTCTCCAAAGGAGCAGCAGTTTGATTTACACAGAAAGTTTTATTAATACAAATGACAGGATCAGATTGACTATCAGGGAGGAGAAACAAAAAAATATTGCAAAGAGTAAGAGAGAAGTTGGGTTGTCAGTTTGTCTGTGTTAACAAGAGATGGGCTTATTTTCTCAAATAAAGTCAATATGTGAAGAAAGATCCTGCAGCAACATGCCAGAATTTTTTGTGGATTTCTCTCTCCAGCATACTCACTGAAACAATTCATCCATCAGATTGTTGAAATGAGGATTTGGACATTCTAACTCCAAAATTTAATGGTCAAGCCTGTTACACTATAGATTCGCCTGGCAGAAATAGCTTCAACAAGACTTTGATAATCTGGGTATTTTGCATGGTCTCTAGTGACTCACCATCTGTGAATCTCAAGGGACTGGTTTTGGCTAGGATTTGAAGCCTAGAATATTAGTGTGAGTAATGCTACCAGTGAGCAACTATAGACCTGAGAACAATCAAACTCAGTGGTGTGAAATGTAAAGGATCAAGAAAGCAGCCATGCTCAGCTGAGTGAAGTGAAGCAAAAGCACAAATAGGACTGCATCTGGATAACAACCCAGAGGAAATGAAGAGTGACCTCCATGATTCCAGACTGCTTCTAAACAGGTTCCCCCCACCCCCCGAGATTTTAAGCTCTGCTATGCCCAGAGGGGTAGGGCTCAAATTAAATCACTCACCAAAATCAAATGTCAAGTGTCTTAGCTCCTAATTACATTCTCCCATTAGAAAACAAGATTAAGGAAGAAAAAAAAAAGAGTATTCCTTGTTAAAAAGCAAGATCAGGGGCACCTGGGTGGCTCAGTTGGTTAAGCGCCCAACTCTTGATTTTGGCCTAGGTCATGATCTCATGGTGATGGGACTGAGCCCCACATTGGGCTCAGTGCAGAGTGCAGAGTCTGATTAGGGTTCTCTCTCTCCCTCTCTCATGGCCCCTCCCTCACTCTCTCAAAATAAGTAAATAAACTTAAAAAAAATCAAGATCTACTTATAATTAAGATGAGTCCATTGCCTAGAGTGAAATAATTCATGTGTTTAGTGGGTTCACAGTATTATTTAACAAACTTCAGCAGGACACAAAAGAAAACACAAATATTTTCTTAAATTATAAGAAGCCAAAAAAAATCAAAGCAAATAAGAAATAATATGATTTCCCAGGGTGCCTGAGGGGTTCAGTCAGCTAAATGTCTGACTCTTGATTTCAGCTCAGGTCATGATCTCACAGTTCGTGAGTCTGAGCCCTGCACTGGACTCTGTGCTGAGAGTACAGAGCCTACTTGGGATTCTCTCTCTCCCTCTCTCATGGCCCCTCCCCTACTCTCTCTCTTTCTCAAAAATAAAGAAATAACTTTAAAAAATGTGATTTCCTTAATTTCTAAAATGAATGCATTCTGAATATGGCAAGTTTGCTTGGCAAAGAGAAGCTTTTTCTCATCACCCAAATGAAATATTAAAGACCTGGAAAAGTATGTTTTAAAAACAATGTTTATTTATTTATTTTTGAGAGAGACAGTGTGGGTAGGGTCAGAAAGAGAGGGAGACAGAGAATCTAAAGTGGGCTCCCCACTGTCAGCACAGCACAGAGTCTGACATGGGGCTTGGACTCACAAACCATAAGATCATGGCCTAAATAGAAGTCAGATACTTAACCAACTAAGCCACCCAGGTGCCCCAGAAAAGTACATTTTTTATTTTAAAAACGACACAGAAACTATCTGACCCTGACATTCAAGAAAGCAGTAAGTCAGGTTTCTAATGCATTGCTAGCCTAATAAAAACATCAAAAGTGATAGGGGAAAAAAAAACAAAAACATGTATCATGCCTGAAAGAACAATAAAGTGAAACTGTAATCAGTTGCTAAAGCTTGATCAATATAATCACATTGCAAAGTTTCTAGAGAGTTTCTTTAATGAAAGCTGAGAGGTCACTAAACTATGGGTTTCTCTGAATTACATCATCAGATCCCATCAAAGACAGTTTATCACTTTCATCACCACAGACTCAAGCCCGGTAATTTAAACATTAGTGGATAAGCTGATCACTAAAGAGGAAATAAAAAAGTCTCATTTTTCAAATTTCTCTCACATCTTTTTCACAACAATGCCAGTTGGGTGGTTCAGTATGTTGGAGAAAAGGTTGTATCATATTCCTAAATGTTTAATTAGAATAGTCCATTAAGACCAATAAAGCAAACATACGATCATCTCTGTTTTAAAGGAAAAAAATTAGTTCTTAATCCTGAGTAAGATTATGAATACAATTTTATTTTATTTATTTTTTTAATGTTTACTTATTTATTTTGAGAGAGAGAGAGAGAGAGACAGAGAGAGAGAGAGAGAGAGAGGCAGAGACAGAGGGAGCAAGAAAATCCCAAGCAGCCTCCTCCCTGGCAGCGTGGAGCCTGATGCGGGCTCAATCCCACGAGCCATGAGATCATGACCTGAGCCAAAACCAAGAGTCAGACGCTCAACCAACTGAGTCACCCAGGTACCCTGTGAATCCAATTTTAATACTACTGGTTCTACTAGTTAAAAATGTACTTTGACTAAATAAACAAATAAATAAATAAATAAATAACTCTGACTTAAAAAAAAATGACCCTTTCAGAAAATACTCCACTTATTTTCCTTTATAACCTTCTTGTGGGGCAAGGCTATCACAACAAGTAACATTTTGAAATAAGGATAAGGAAAGCAGATTGCAAAATTTCATTTTACTCACTCCAACAACTGTAATTCTGAAATCACTCCTTCCATAAAATTTCCTTAAACTCATGACTTTGATGTCAACCCTCTCCATGAAAAGATTCATGCTCTTATCAAACTTGTTTACACGAAGCAAACAGAGGTAGCTACCACTGAAGAAGCAAGTTTCAAAAAAACCAGTAACAGAAGATTTGGAATACCCCAGGCATAACAGAAAATATAGTCTTTTATTTTTTTCATTCCTATCCCTGTATTCTATCCCATCCATCAAATCCAAACACATACTGGGGAAATGTATCGCTGATGAAAATCCTTTGAAAGGACCATGGTCCTGCTTAAATGATATTTTTAAAGATTTTGTGCAGCAGAGAGAAGACAGAGGTTCTACCAGTCACAAGCTGAATGACGACATTAGGCGAGTCACTTAAACTCTCAGAATTCTTTTTCTCAACCGGGAAATTAGGATAATACACAGGGTTGTTTGAGGATTAAATTAGAAAATACATGTGAAGAGTCTGGGACAGAAGCAGCAGTCAATACATGATGGCTTAATATAAACAAACAAATGAATAAATCTACCCCAACACTTTTTATGGGAAGTTAATAACAATTATATAGTCAAGTCAGAACAATTCTCAGAGTTAAACTCATCACATTACATGTTTTTATAAGAAAAATAAATGGAGAGACTAAAGTTGTACTATGCATCTGTTTGAGTAACTTATAAAAAAGATAAAAGAAATATGAGAAAAATGATAAAGGAAAAATGAAGGCAGGAATATTAACAGAAAGATAAAGGAGCAAACAGATCTAAAGAGCTAGTTATTTAGGGAAAAAAATAATATACAAATAAAATTCTGAAAAACTTTACTGGAGCACCTAATTATCTACTCTGGACAAAGTAGACTTTTTTCTCAGAATGCAATAATTGTTAATTAATAGATCTATCAGTGTAATTCAGTGCATCAATACATATTAAAGGAGAAAAATCTGTCATCTGAATAGAGGCTGAAATGTTCTTCTATAACATTCAACACTCATTCACATTAGTAAACAACAAGACCTGGAAAATTAGTGAAATTAAATAAATGAATAAATGAAAGAGGACTTAATTTGCTATAAAGCATATACATAATAAATTTATAACAAATATCCCACTTACAGATGACATATTTAAAGCCATTTCTCATTAAGTTAACAAAGCAGAAATAATCCAAGAATGACTTCTTTCATACTTTCTATTGAATATTGTACTTATTCCAAACAAAGCAGTAAAATAAAGATTCAAGATGTAAAAATTATAAGGCAATGGCATGAGACACAAAATTATAATTATTAGCAAATGATATGACTGGTTCCATAGAAAACTCAAAGAAGTCCACAGAAAAATGATTAAGATTGAAAGAAGAAATGTAGCATGCCAGTAGTAAATAACATCAATATTAAAATTTCTGAAATATTCTTTCCACCAACAAAAACCAATTCTATAATGTAATAAGAAATATAAAAGCCACTTCCTGTAGTAACAAGAACTATAAACTACCTTGTAACATACGTAGTAAGAATTTGCAAAATCTTTCTAGAGAAAATTTTTAGAGACCGTAATAGGAGAACAGAATATTGGAGAGTTTATGGAAAGATTCAATATTTAATAGATATTATTTAAGCTCAAATTAATCTCTAGAGGCAAAATAATTCTAAATGTGACAATATGACATGATTATGAATATGACAATATGGCTTTGCCAAACACTAAATACATTAGTTAGGATGTACTTGGCTGCAAGTAACAGAAAACAACCTCCCCCCACCACAAATCCTAAACTATGAGAAGTCTCAAAAATGTAGAGCCTGCTCTCTTTCTATAATGCTGACTTGTCCATTTAATCTGGCTACTTTTAAGCATAACATTCCCAGAATTAACAATGAGAAAAGAAAACAGAAGCTGCAAAGGAATAAAATTAACCCAGTATTTCTTTTCTAAAGTGAGGGGAAATTACCTAGAGGCCTTCACATCTTATTGGACATATTTCATCACATGTTCAATCCTAAACTAATCACAGACAAGGAAAGAGACATATAATTGCCACCATTATTTAGAATAATAATAATTTTATAGCCCCCCACTTTGGATTTGTGTGGGGCTCAGATGCCCAAATATACATTATTGCCTGGTACCTGAAAAGGAAGTGAAGTTACACTAGCAAAACAGAATGGGCAGGGAAGATGACCACTGGGTAGGGAAACAACAGTGTCTCACAAAATTAGTATTCAGAATGTGTACAGAGTTCATCCAATCAATTTAAAATTTAGAAACATGAGCAAAAATGACAAATAGACAATGAAATATAAACGTCAAATAAACATATGAAAATATATTCAATCTTACTAATCGACCATGGAAATGCGAATTATGTCAATAATGACATAACCATTTCATTTCCATTACATGACAAGTTACCACACTTTAAAGAGCCAGATATCAAATATTTCAGACTTCGATGGTTAAGAAGCTAAACAGGGGCTATTTTGTAGATATGTACATAACCATTTAAATGTCACCATTAAAAAAATTTTAAACCACTGTTAGTTTACAGGCTTATAAAAAAAATGGTAGTGGGCCAGATTTGACCCATAAGCCAAAGTTTGTTATCTCCTCTATTAGATGTACAAAACTTCAAAAGCTTAATGATATTAAGTGATAGTGAAATATAAGTACAAAGAGTGACCTGCAAATAGAAACGTTCATTGGAACAAGCACTATGGACAATGATATGGTATCAACTTTGAAATAGGGTATTGTTCACACCCTATGACCCGATAATTTCATTGTTTGTCATTGCCTCTAGAAAAACTCTTGCACATATACACAAGAAAGCATGTACAAAATGTTTACTGTAGCATGGTTTATTTTTCAAAAACACTGGAAAAACCTAAATGTCCATCATCAGAAAATGGCTGAATAATCTAATTATGATATATTTGTATTCTTTATTTCAATGAACCAGTTTTATTTATATAAATACGAATACATGATGAAGACACACTGATAACTGTCAAAAACATTTATAGTATAATATTATGCTAAAAAAATATAAAATAATAATATACTTTTCTATTGGATAAATATAGATGGCATATTCTAAAGAATATGTTCAGAATGTTAGAATATGTTAGAATATACTCTCATTACTTTCAAGCAGAAGGAAAAGACGAGGTTCTGAAACTGTCTTCAGAAGAACCAAAGCTCTTGGTGTGTTTCTGGGCTTTTTAAAAATATTTTACAAGAAGAAAGTATTCATACACCACTTCTATTTGATTAAAAATTAAAATGCATATATATAACATTTCGAGAATTGACACAGAAGAGAGAATTAAGAAGACAGACATTTTTAGCTATAAAATGTTTAAATATCATAGCTAAAGATTTTATGTGAATATTAAAATACATATAAGTTCCGAGATAGGATTTAGGGGTCAAACAGACTAAACATTTGGAATCCCAACTTGCTAAGCTCCAAAGTTTATAAGGCAGTGAATGAAAGGTTCAGAATTCCCATGAGTTGAACATAAGTCATCAGGGCTTTTTTAACTAAATCCATTTATTTCATATTGAAGATAATGAAAGTTTAGGATATACCACTTCAAAATATGCCACTGTGGCATATTGATTATTTTGAGCTAAAGGCACTTGAGAAACAGCAGATGCAGGAAGGGCCCACTGACCCACCCTTTTCAACCAAAAGTAGGCCCTAAAATTTCCCATGAGAAAAAATGCCCTCCCTGTACCAGGAAGAGAATGTCCTTATCACCAGACACTGGGGGATCAAACTGAAATGCATCTGTGCAAAAACACACTTGCTAAATAGCTCTGATCTTCCACCAGTTTTGCTTCCCTGCTCCCATATTTATATCTCCCACTCACAGTTTGCTCTCTTATGTAGGCCTCCATGTATGTTTTTCTCTTGTTAATCTGTCTTATGTCAGATTAATTCTTAGGCCCAGTTGGAGACGCTAAGAGGGTACAGGAGAATTTTTCTTCCTCTACGATAACATTAAAAAATTATCAGATATTACCTTCATTAGGTTTTCAATATTCTTTTTGAAAAGCCTTCCACCTTGAATCATTTTAAATGAAAAACAGAAATAAATACACCACACACACACCTCTGATTTTAGCTGGAGCGCAACAAAAGTATTCATCTATAGACAAGCAAAAAATATTCATCTATAGACAAGCTCTCAGATAATGCCTTTCTCACTTGAAGTGACCTACCTCCTGCTTTCATACATGAGATGGTTGAAAGGAATGATATCCAACTGAAACTTTTTCCTTTACATTTGAATATTAAGAGGCCACTTCCCTGATGATCTGGCAAAGATACTTTGTTAACAAAAAGCCCTGGGGCATTTCTGATACTGGGCATACAGCAGAAGACAAAGATGTACCAAGAAACAAGAATTCAAACATTCTTTTTAAAAAAAATTTTTTAACTTACATCCAAATTAGTTAGCATATAGCACAACAATGATTTCAGGAGTAGATTCCTTAGGGCCCCTTACCCATTTAGCCCATCTCCCCTCCCACAATCCCTCCAGTAACCCTCAGTTTGTTCTCCAGATTTATGAGTCTTTTCTGTTTTGTCCCCCTCCCTGTTTTTATATTATTTTTTTTCCTTTCCCTTATGTTCATCTGTTTTGTCTCTTAAGGTCCTCATATGAGTGAAGTCGTATGATTTTTGTCTTTCTCTGACTAATTTCACTTAGCATAATACCCTCCAGTTCCATCCACATAGTTGCAAATGGCAAGATTTCATTCTTTTTGACTGCCGAGTAATACTCCATTGTATATAGATACCACATCATCTTTATCCATTCATCCAACGATGGACATTTGGGCTCTTTCCATACTTTGGCTATTGTTGAGAGTGCTGCTATACACATGGGGGTGCATGTGTCCCTTTGAAACAGCACACCTGTATCCCTTGGATAAACGCCTAGTAGTGCAATTGCTGGGTGGTAGGGTAGTTCTATTTTTAGTTTTTTGAGGAAATTCCACACTGTTTTACAGAATGGCTGCACCAGCTTGCATTCCCACCAACATTGCAAAAGAGATCCTCTTTCTCTGCATCCTCGCCAACATCTGTTGTTGCCTAAGTTGTTAATGCTAGCCATTCTGACAGGTATGAGGTGGTATCTCATTGTGGTTTTGATTTGTATTTCCTTGATGATGAGTGATGTTGAGCATTTTTTCATGTGTCGGTTGGCCATCTGGATGTCTTCTTTAGAAAAGTGTCTATTCGTGTCTTTTGCCCATTTCTTCACTGGATTATTTGTTTTTTGGGTGTGGAGTTTGGTGAGTTCTTTATAAATTTTGGATACTAGCCCTTTATGCAATATGTCATTTGCAAATATCTTTTCTCATTTCGTCGGTTGCCTTTTAGTTTTATTGATTGTTTCCTTTGCAGTGCAGAAGCTTTTTACCTTGATGAGGTCCCAATAGTTCATTTTTGCTTTTAATTCCCTTGCCTTTCAAGATGTGTCAAGTAAGAAATTGCTGCAGCTGAGGTCATAGAGGTTTTTTCCTGCTTTCTCCTCTAGGGTTTTGATGCTTTCCTGTCTCACATTCAGGTCCTTCCTCCATTTTGAGTTTATTTCTGTGACTAGTGTTAAGAAAGTGGTCTAATTTCATTCTTCTGCATGTTGCTGTCCAGTTCTCCCAGCACCATTTGTTAAAGAGACTGTCATTTTTCCATTGGATATTCTTTCCTGCTTTGTTGAAGATTAGTTGGCCATACATTTGTGGGTCCATTTCTGGGTTCTCTATTCTGTTTCATTAATCTGAGTGTCTGTTCTTGTGCCAGTACCATACTGTCTCGATGATTACAGCTTTGTAGTATAGCTTGAAGTCTGGGATTGTGATGCCTCCTGCTTTGGTTTTCTTTCTCAAGACTGCTTTGGCTATTTGGGGTCTTTTCTGGTTCCATACAAACTTTAGGATTATTTGTTCTAGTTCTGTGAAGAATGCTGGTGTTATTTTGATAGGGATTGCATTGAATATGTAGATTGCTTTGGGTAGTATCGACATTTTAACAATATTTGTTCTTCCTATTCAGGAGCGTGGAATCTTTTTCCATTTTTTTGTGTCTTCTTCAATTTCTTTCATAAGCTTTTTATAGTTGTTAGTGTGTAGATTTTTCACCTCTTTGGTTAGATTATTCCTAGGTATTTTATGGTTTTTGGTGCAACTGTAAATGGGATTGATTCCTTGATTTCTCTTTCTGTTGCTTCACTGTTGGTGTACAGGAAACATTCTTATACTGTAGCACTGAGTAGACCATTGTTTATGTTCATACCCTCTTAAAACTGCCTAAAATTATTGGGACTGTTGTAGAGTTCTCGGCAAGATGTCCCAATAAGTGCCCAATAAGTTCCCACACGCCACTGTTCAAAATACAAATATTTACCAGACACAGGATTGTAGGGTATAGCTTGTTTGTTTGTTTTGTTTGCTTGTTTGTTTTCAGTACTTTAAGGATATTCTTTCACTTTTTTCTGGCCTCCTGCTTCTGATAAGAAGTCAGCAGTTAAATCATTGTTTCTCTGTATGAAACTACCTTCAAGGTTACCAACTCTTGTCATTTTCACCTTATGGTTAAGTGAAGTTTTTATTTCTTCAAGTCTAGAATTTACATTTTGTTCTTTTATATATTTATTTATCTGATGAGATATTTTATCTTTAACTTTTCATTCATCTTGAATATATTTTCCTTTACCTCTTTGACCACAGTTATAAAAGGTACTTTAAAATTCTTGCTATTCAAACTTCTGGGTCAGCTTGGAGTTATTATTCTTTAATTGTTCTTTGTTTTCTTAATGAGTCATATGTCCCTAGTTCTCCATATTTCACGTAATTTGGGTTTGTACCCTGGACACTGTAAATGTTATATGAATTCGATTTTAATCCTCAGAATGTTAATTTTATTAAAGCTAACAATTAACTTATTTGGACTCAAACTGCCAATTGTGTCTTCTGATTAGCACCTCAAGAGTCAGTTGATTATTTTCTCTGTATCTAAATTCTCTCCCACACAATATGGTTCTGGAAACATCCCAAGATTTGAGCAAAGTTTACAGAGATTTGGAGGCTTCTTTTTTTCAGATATCTCTTTTCCAGGATTCTACCCTAATTTTCCTATGGCTACGGTTACTCCAATCTCTGTTCTCCAATTCCTCAGGCCAGAGAGCTATGGTTTCCTATCAGAGTTTTAGCCACCCTATGCAAATGTGATCACAGCCTGTCATCATGCTGAAGACCATAAAAATGGAATCTCACACCCCCTGATACTTCTCCCCAGACCACCAGATTTAGACTACCTTCCAGTAAGAGCTTAACTGGAAGGAAAATCTCTGATAGCTTTTTCTACTCCTGATTTGGCTAAATGGTACAAAAGACAAAGAATTGATTTTTGAAATATTCTCAGAAATGTATCATTTTGCACGAAGGATTTCTCTTTCATGTACTTTTGAACTTGAATTCTATAGTATTAGTAACATAGTCAAACCTAGGGGATGTAGTGTCCCACTTAAACATTTCTGCTTCATATGATCCCATTAAAAATACCAAAAGCATTGATGGAAGCATCTTGAAAAACATGGTGTAGAACTCATAAGAGCAAGAAATAAAGGTGACATTTCTGTGATAATACAGTTCACTTCACTGTGTGAAGAGGCTAAATAGTGCATCCTTCCTTGCCACAGAGGCAAGAAAAATATAATGATAATGAGGACTTCATTTGTCCAAGACAAAGCAGCAAATCCATTTGCTAAAATTGACAGTTATGAGAAATTCTTATCTCAGTCCTCCAATGGTAGAAGCAATGCAGTGAAGAACTACTCTAGACCTAATTTTAACCAGGAGGGAGGTATTTGGTGATAGATAAATGGTAAAAGTCTTAGAAGAAAGTAGTCCTATGAGTAGACGCAGAGTTACCGGGTGCTAGGGACAACAAAACTTCTTAAAATGTTATTTTACAAGCAAAAAGGTGAACAAAAGAGGGCCAGGCCACCTGCATGAGACAAAACGTGTTATGTTGAAGTTTGACAGAAACAAAACTCAGTTATCTAAATTCCTGCTTTTGCTTCTTGATTTCTCTGCCAAGTGTAGAACAAACATTCATAAGGGAATCCAAAATCCAAGGGTAGTAAAGTTGTTTTATGTGAACTCAAGTCATTTGGCTTAGATGAATTGTATCCTAAGGCTCTACAAGAATTTATAAATGAAATCACTCAACAAGCATCCTTGTTTAATGAGAAATCTTAGAGAAGGGCAAAGGAAGCTGAAAACTGGAATAAAGCCAATGTCAGTCCCACTTCTAAGTGGGAAATGATAGGTCTGGCAAACAAACTACTGGATACAAGCATGGGTTACTGAGGAAATGGATGGGGAGCACCTAGAAGAGAGAGGAGCCATCATAAACTGTCTTAGAATGGCTTGTCACATTCCGCATTATGTTTTGCTCTCAGAGGATGACAGGATCTAACCAATATGAGAATGCAGGACACAAAGCTTATGGGGACTCATCAAGTCCACTATCAGTTCTCTTTTCAGATCCTTTTGTGTAGAATGGAGAAATATGGCTTCAATTCTAAGAAAGATTATCAGATTAATAGTGGGTAGATTTATTACACACAAGGAGTAGTGACTTGGGTAGTAAGGAATTGATGTCAACCCACAAAATAATCTTGACAGATATTATGGCTTGAACTGTCTCCCCGCAAAAGACAGGCTGAAGTCTTATCCCCGGGACCCAGGAATCTGACCCTTTTGGAAATAGGGTCTTTGCAAATGTAATCAAGTTAAGATGAGGTCAGTAAAGTGGGCCTTAATACATTATGAAAGGAAAAACACCATGTGACAATGGATAGACATCAAAGTGCTGTGGCTACCAGCCACGGGATGCTAAGGATTGCCAGCAAACCACCAGAAACTGGGAAGACAGGAGGAAGGATTATCCCCTGCCAGTTTCAGAAGGAGCATGGCCCGGCTAACACCTTAATATCAGACTTCTAACCTCCAGAACTGTGAGAGAATAAAGTTCTGCTTTTATAAGCTACCTAGTTTCCTAGTTGTTGCAACATCCCTAGGAAACTAATATTACAGGTATGTCCTAGAATCAGGAACCTGATCCTGACTCAGGTCCATTCAACATTCTAAAAAGAATTGTAAAGATACAACAGGCATGCTAGAAAAGGCTAGGAACAAAAATTATAAGAATAAAAAGGTATTTAATTTAAAATAATAATATATGTAACTAGTTTAGCATAGTTTTATCACCATTTAAAAATAAAAATACACAAGTACATGAAGAGTTTATGTTTCCAAATTTTTAGTTACCCAGAAATTCAAGAAAGTTGTGTGTCTTGATAAATTAATTATAGACCATTCTACCATTTTAATAAGCAAAATTGGAGGAGAAAGTTTAATTCCAAATACAACACCATAAAGAAGTCTGAACAGTGAGACCAAGTTCAGGGCGAAATGATCAAAAGGAAGGGACTCGAAACCATGCCATATTAATGCTTAAAGAATATGACAACATAAAGTAACAAAGTGAATAAAGAGAGTTTAGTGAGGAAAAGATACGATTCAAAGCAGATACTACACTGTCCACAAATACAGCACTGAAGAGGCACCCGATAGTTTCTAGGTGACCCCAGAAGGCTGAAATAGTCTCACACTCCCATAACTACAACGCATGAAGCAATGTGCTACCTGCAGTTTGCCTCAAGAATAAAAGGGTCACATTATGGCTAACAACATAAATGCAATATCCAACTATTTTGAGAACCTCTTTCTCCTCATTTTAACATCCCTGAAATGAGCAGCTGTCTTACAACCACTGACTGCCAAGTGGCAGTGATAAAGGACTTTGACCAACTCTGCGTGGACATCGCTGTTCACATTTTTGTCCACTTTGACTGTCCTGCACATTGCTGGTATATCACAATGTTGAATTTACTTACCAGTTAAAATGTCTTTGAAAATACTGTACTCTGATTAGCAATGAAATGAAACTATTGCATGTGAAGTAAGGCATGGGAACACAGCAAAAATGCACATGTTTACGGAGCAAATATTAAATTAGCAGAGCAAATATTAACAATGGAAGGAATGATTGCAATTCCATGTTTACTTACAATGAAACAATCAACTGCTTTACATGACTCAGGAAAAAAACGGCATTTTGCTATGTTTTGTGACTGATTTACATGCAGAAAGATTACCTATCTCCTGCTAAGCAACACAATTGTAAGCAAGAAGTACTGTTGTAGTTCTTGGAAGAGAAGAAACAATGTTCAAAACTAAAAGAGGCTAGTGCGACCCATCCCTGCATCAGAGAGCATACTGAGGCACCGTCCAGTAGTCTGCTTGGCAGCATTTTTGTCCTTAGTGAAATAGAACTCATGTTACATCTTAGGACGGATAATCTTACATTTAAGAAAATAGGGCACTTTGTTTATACAGAACTTTATAATTTACACAGCATTCCACAAATGCCATTTTAATTGACCTCAACAGCTACCTGAAATAGAGGTAGGTCTTTTTAAAAGTCAACAACGCATGCTCAGTAGCTAAGTAACTTGCCTAAGGTCCCATGTTGCACAAGACAAAACTGCAAGTAACATTAAAGGCTCCTGACTCCTATTCCAGGGCTTTTTCTATTAAAAAGAGAAAATGACAGATTCATTGGTTTTTCCTGGAAATATTTAGGTAAATTAAGGTCTAGAAGAAGAGAACATGTACAATATATAAGAACTCAGGAGAAGAACCCGGCCTTTTGATATCCAAAAAACACATCGAATGAACGGTTAATCTTTTCAAAGCCCATTTCACTATTACCTGGAGGGGCTCAGAAAACAGAAATCAAGAAAGTTATCAAAAGTAATACACACAGAAACCAACTCTTTCTCTCCTGGGAAACAATTAAGAGCTTTGCTATTTAACCTCCACCAAAGCTAATGTAATTCTGAAACTGAATATTACTGAAAAGATTTCCTAATCCAGGCTCACACATATGCACAACTACAAACACAGACTCTAATTTTTAAATATCTGTGTCTTCGGAAGCAAATATTAGCCTCTTTAATAGATCTCCTTGATATAAAGAATACAAATATTCTGATTCCTGGATTTAAAATAAACTTCAAAATAAAGAACTATGGTGTGTTACAGTTTTAGATATTCTCACAAACTTTATTTAATCATTTTATTCACACTGTATCTTAATCTTGACAACAATCCTGTAAAGCGGCATCATCACCACCATCACCGTCACCACCATTGTCATCTGAATCATCGTCACCACCATAATCATTATCATCTGTATCATCACCACCATCAGTATCACTGCCATTTGACAAAGAAAGAGACAGGTACAGAGCAATCATCACAAGTAGCTCAAAGTCACTCTGCCAAGTGGGTCATCCCACCTTTGGGCTATTGTGAATACTGCTGCTCTGAACACAAGCATCTGTTTGAGTCCCTGTTAGGAGTGGGATTGCTGGATCATATCGTAATTCTTTTTTTAAAAAAAATGTTTATTCAAGCAATCCTAAAATTTGTATGGAACCAGAAAAGACCCCAAATAGCCAAAGCACTCCTGAAAAAGAAAACCAAAGCTGGAGGCATCACAATCCCAGACTTCAAGCTGTATTACAAAGCTGTAATCATCAAAACAGTATGGTACTGGCACAAAAACAGACACACAGATCAATGGAACAGAACAGAGAGCCCAGAAATGGACCCACAAATGTATGGCTAACTAATCTTCAACAAAGCAGGAAAGAATATCCAATGGAAAAACAACAGGCTTCTTTAACAAATGGTGCTGGGAGAACTGGACAGCAACATGCAGAAGAATGAAACTAGACCACTTTCTTACACTAGTCACAAAAATAAACTCAAAATGGAGGAAGGACCTGAATGTGAGACAGGAAAGCATCAAAACCCTAGAGGAGAAAGGAAGCAAAAACCTCTCTGACCTCGGCCGCAGCAATTTCTTACTCGACACATCTTCAAAGGCAAGGGAATTAAAAGCAAAAATGAACTATTGGGACCTCATCAAGATAAAAAAGCTTCTGCACTGCAAAGGAAACAATCAATAAAACTAAAAGGCAACCGACGAAATGAGAAAAGATATTTGCAAATGACATATTGCATAAAGGGCTAGTATCCAAAATCTATAAAAAACTCACCAAACTCCACACCTGAAAAACAAATAATCCAGTGAAGAAATGGGAAGACACAAATAGACACTTTTCTTTTTTTTTTTTTAATTTTTTTTTTTAACGTTTATTTATTTTTGAGACAGAGAGAGACAAAGCATGAACGGGAGAGGGGCAGAGAGAGAGGGAGACACAGAATCGGAAGCAGGCTCCAGGCTCTGAGCCATCAGCCCAGAGCCCGACGCAGGGCTCGAACTCACGGACCGCGAGATCGTGACCTGAGCTGAAGTCGGACGCTTAACTGACTGTGCCACCCAGGCGCCCCAAATAGACACTTTTCTAAAGAAGACATCCAAATAGCCAACAGGCACATGAAAAGATGCTCAACGTCACTCCTCACCAGGAAAATACAAATCAAAACCACGCTGAGATATCACCTCATGCTGGTCAGAGTGGCTAAAATGAACAAATCAGGAGACTATAGATGCTGGCGAGGATGTGGAGAAACGGGAACCCTCTTGCACTGTTGGTGGGAATGCAAGCTGGTGCAGCCACTTTGGAAAACAGTGTGGAGGTTCCTCAAAAGATTAAAAATAGACCTACCCTATGACCCAGCAATAGCACTGCTAGGAATTTACCCAAGGGGTACAGGAGTGCTGATGCATAAGGGCACTTGTGCCCCAATGTTTATAGCAGCGCTTTCAACAATAGCCAAATTATGTAAAGAGCCTAAATGTCCATCAACTGATGAATGGATAAAGAAGATGTAGTTTATATATGCAATGGAATACTATGTGGCAATGAGAAAGAATGAAATCTGGCCATTTGTAGCAATGTGGATGGAACTGGAGAGTATTATGTAAGTGAAATAAGTCAGGCAGAAAAGACAGATACCGTATGTTTTCACTCATATGCGGATCCTGAGAAACTTAACAGAAGACCATGGGGGAGGAGAAGGGGGCAGAAAAAGTTACAGAGAGGGAGGGAGGCAAACCACAAGAGACTCTTAAATACTGAGAACAAACTGAGGGTTGATGTGGGGTTGGGGAGAGGGGAAAGTGGGTGATGGGCATTGAGGAGGGCACCTGTTGGAATGTGCACTGGGTGTTGTATGGAAACCAATTTGACAATAAATTCTATAAATTTTTTTAAATGTTTACTAATTTATTTTTGAGAGGGGGGGTGGGGGTAAGGGGCAGAGAGAAAGGAAGAGACAGAGAGAATCCCAAGCAGACTCCACACTGTCAGCGCAGAGACTGACATGGGGCTTGAACTCATAAACTGTGAGATCATGACCTGAGTTGAAATCATGAGTTGGACTCAACCGCCTGAGCCACCCAGGCACCCTACCAAGTTTAACTTTTTGAATTACTGCCAAACCATTTTCCACAGCAGCTGTATTGTTTTACATTCCCACCAGCAAGACACAAGGATTCCAATTTCTCTACATCCTCTCTAACACTTGTACCTTCTGGTTTTTTGATAATAGCCATCCTAATGGGTGTGAAGTGATATCCTACTGTGGCCATTGTCCATATTTAATTGGATCATTTTTCTTTTTATTGTTGAGTTGTTGGAGTTCTTTATATATTCTAGATATTCCTTTTGATCAAACAACATCTGTTACATATTGATAATGTCCAGCATGAAACTGATATATGACAGAATCCCCTATAATGATTTCCACTCAGATACTGGCAAAGAACTCCATGTTTAAAGGATAATTTACATGTGGAGTGAAGAGCATTTTTACTGAATTTACTAAGCAACCAGAGCAACACACGTGTTTAGTATTCAGAGCAAACGCAGCTGCAGTTCCCAGCATGCCTCTTTGTGCATATTGTACCTCCATGTGTATGGGTATTCATTTTGTAAGATCTGTTACTTTAAGAGCCACTCTCAAACTCCAAAAATTACTTTAAAATTCACAGTTCCTCGATGGACAGAATTAGAACCTGCCATTTGTTTACTAATGAAGAGTCCCGAAATGGCAACTCCAGAAAATCACAGAGTGGTGGGAAATGGTATTTTATTAAATGCTGCAAGAGTTTCAAGCACAAAATGGGCAGGGGCGAGGAGAGAGGGACTATTTCTGTGAGTAGCTAGATGATGCCTTTCCGTTTCCTTATCGCAGCACTAAGGATTCCCATTCAAATTGAGCAGCCTCGGACAGCCCAGATGGAATACAAACAGACGCAGGAGGAGTGGAGCAGGGTTAGCGAAGTGTGCAGTTGGTGAGATTGATGTTGATACCCTTCACTGCCAAGTGAAATGCCAATAATGCTTGTATAGCATTTTGTGAGGGCAATGGGAGTATTGATTCCTGAGCAATAATAAAGAATGAAGCCGCTCTCTCAGGTATAAAAATATTGGCAACTGTTACAAAGAATTGACTCATAGGGGCCTGAGTGCTGGCCTATCTTAATACAAATAATTCAGGCTTCAGAAGGATTTCAAGAGCAGCCAGGCATGGTCTCAGGCACCGATTCTGCTATTAATTTACCTGAGGCTTTCACGGGCCTCCCAGTCTATCAGCCAATTGGTCTTAGCAGAGCAGGAGCTAAATGGATTTCTGAGGTCTCATTGAGAGTTGAGAGAAGACAACAAAAATGAAGAAAGAAAGGAAGAAGAAAGAAAGACTATAAAATTTTTTCAAGTATATTTTTAAAGTTACAGATTCTATTTGTGTTTCTTTCTGAAAATGAAGTAATGCATGTGGCAACCACCTCAGCAAAGAATACCGTGTGTGCTTCTAAACACATTTCTATTAGAGGTGTGATTTCCGGGAAGAATGTTTTATGCCATTGATTACAATAAGTCTTACACACTGAAACCAAAATGTACCCCTTACGAACGTTTAGACTGATTATATTTAATGATATCATATACTTGGCAGGAAAGCTTACAAACACTCTTATAAAGAGCTGGAAAACTGGCCTGAGAAGAGGTACAATGTCCCACTCCCAAAGTCACCTGTTTTCAAAATAGGCAACCTCTTAGAGAAATAAAAATAAATCATCACCACTGGGACAACTAAACATGTTAACAACTTTTCCAAAGTTTAAAAGTGCTTGGTCTCACATGAACTCAGTACCTGGCCTCAGGATCGTAAACCTATTTGAAATCATGAAATCTTTAAAATCTTTTGCATTTATTTTTGTTTTTTTTTTTTTATGCTCAACTCTTGATCACTCTTAAGAACACATATGTAACATAAGTCAAAAAGAAAGGTAATTAAAATCGACCAGATTGAGAAAACAATAGGCTGATACAAACTCAACATCAGTAATATCACAGAAACACTGGGATTCTAGGTCAGCTTGTGAAATAACCCACACTGGCTTAAGTAGGTTCCTTCATACAGTTTTAAAAGCCCTCGTCATGACAGTCTATTTAAAATGCCCAATGTTGGAGCACCTGGTTTGCTCAGTCAGTTGAGTGTCTGACTCTCGATCTTGGCCAAAGTCATGATCCGAGAGTTGTGGGATCGAGCCCTGTGTTGGGCTCTGTGCTGAGTGTGGAGCCTATTTAAGATTCTCTCTCTTTCCCTCTGCCCATTTCCCTCACTTGTGCTTGCTCTTTCTCTAAAATAAAAATGAATGGATGAATAAATGGATAGATAGATGGGTAGATTAGATAGATAGATAGATAGATAGATAGATAGATAGATAGATAATAAAATGCCCAATGTGGCCAAAGGTCAAATAAAGTTATTCTCACATGCTGTTGGGAGGGATGGTAAGGCTTTAACATCTTCAACACCTCAATATATATCAAAGCTTTAACATGTTGCTTAATTTGACCCTGAAATCATACATATAAACATGGATGTTCACAATAATTTAGCCATAAGATTGTTTAGAGCCATGTTGTTTATAATATTGAAAAATTGAAGGAAAAATATCTAAATGTCCCACAGCAGGAACTGAGCAATTTTAAGTGACACAGGCTTCAGTTCTTATTTAAAAAGGAGGAAAATCAATAGCCACTGTGATTGACACTGCAGGTCACCCAATGTCAATATCATCTTACCCCCATCTTCCTTTAGAATAAGTTCTTGATTTTGTTCATATAGTCACCCCTCACCATGTAACTCAGAAAAGGTGACCCTCTGTCTAGTCCCAGGGAAGGATTATGCTTAGTATAAGCCAACCAGAGTCATCTCTTGACCTTTAACAGTGATGAGAGAAAATAGATTTCTTTACTGCTTAGGACAATGTGGCCTAAAATTTCCTGCTATGAATACATTATTATATATTTATAATAATATAAACATATATTATTATACATATAAAACATTATAGCTGAATGCATCCTCAAGAATAGATTATTTTTAATATATTACTTTCAGAAGTAAGAATACAAAACAGTATATACTCTCTGGCTTCACTTTTGTTATCAGACATTATATAAATACATTCCAAAATACTGAGTATCTTGAAGAATTATAGTGCTATTGTACATGATTTTTTAATTGTGTGTTTACATATTCTAAATTTATGATTGTGAATATGTATTGTAATTGAAATACAAAAATAAGAAAAGCAATTTTTAAAATCCCAACCAATATTAGTTAACATAAATAAATTTGCAGGTTATATTTGCTTATCTGGTTCTATAGCAACTGAGAGCCAGGAATTTCTAGCTATATTTTAAAGAAGAGGATAATAAGGTTCAAAGAATCTAATTTTGCTTCCATAGCAGCAGGTATCATTTAGAATTGGGTCCCCCACTGAATTCTTGGTCTGTGCAGCAGGTACTAGATGAGAAGATACATATTATCTAAAATTGAAAACATTTTCCTGTTGCTATTTTGATATAATAATATAGCTTCATTATTTCATTAATTTATTAAAAACATTTATTGAGCATCTGTTGTGTTCTAGGCAACATACTAGCTAGGCAGAGGGATGATAAAGATGAATGAAAAATGGTCTCTACCCTGCAGGAGCTCACAGTCAAAAGGACAAAACAGGCATGTAAAAGTCTATGCTGTAATAAGATACTGCTGAAATGGAGGCATAAGAGAAATAAGTGAAAACACAAAGAAGAAAGTGATTAGTTCTAATTCTATGACAGGGAAGAGACACAGGGGCAACTGCACTAAATTCTGGACCTTAAATAATTAGTAGAAACTACCCATGGACTGGAGGAGATAAGCCTAGCAAAGGGAAAAACAAAGAGGTATGATTATCTGTGGGGTGTCCTGGGAAGATCGAACAGACGGATTTGACTGCAATATGAGAAAGGTAGGGCAACGAGAAGGAAAGAAGCTGGGAAAATAAAATGTGTATCCACTTGAATATTTAGACAACGGGGAGCTGCAAAAGTTGTTTAGAAGCGAATATATCTCTGTCTTAAGTAACATAGGAAGACAGTCTGAGGGAAAATATGAATGTAGAGTGGTTACTTAGGCTGATACTACAATCATCCAGGTGAGAAGTAATGAGCATGTAAACTGGGGCAAGGATAATGGAATTAGGGACAGGCACAGGAGTAAGGGACCTATTTAAAGGTAGCACTGATGGTATTACTGTGGCAGCTGATGCAGGAGAGAGACAGCAAGAACTTGCTCATTCAAGGAGTAGGAAGGCTGTAAGCATCTTAAATGGGACAGGAAATACACAAAGAATTTGGAGAGAAAAAAAATGTGATAAACCTGGTTTTCAAAAGTACGACTTTAAAATTCCTGAAGGAGAGGAAGTAGAAAGAGTTAACACGAATTTGGTAACATCTTTGTTTTAGCTTCTCTCTTTCTCAAATGAAGAATTATATCTACAAGTAATATCCAATCTTTAAATATGATTTAAGAGGAGAGATACAAAAATTCTCCCTGGCTACTAGCCTAAAGCAGCAGCAGCAACAGCAGGAAAACAAAAACAAAAACAAAAACAACCCCCCACACACACACAAACCCACAAAAAATCCTGGCTATTTCTTTTAGCAATGGAATGAAGAAAAATCATCAGGGATTAATAAAAAAAAAAAACCCAAAGCCTATTTCTAGCTTGGGAATCGAGCCTGAATGAACAACATTCATTTGCTCTGCAAAATACAAAACAGTAACATAAATATAACACTTTGTCGAAGGCCATTTGAATTTCTGCAGTCCCGACAAAAGGAGAAACCCTTACTCTGGAGAAACCCTTTCATATCTCAGAGCTCATGAGATTCCTCCAGACTTGTGATCCTACCTGCAGAACAGTCATTAATAAAATAATTAAAAACTACCAAGGGAACATGGTGAGGGAACATCAGCCAGAACAGAAAACAGAAAAATAAGTAACCTCAAGTGCCTAAAAGAAGAGTTGGAGGGTGTTATAAAGATATATAGGTAGATAAAAGAGATAAGGAAAAAAATAAGGAAAGATTAGAACAATCTGAGAAAGGAATGAATAGACTTGAGATGGAACCACCATGAAAAGATGGTCACTGAAATAAATACTTCCAAGGATGTGACAAAATAAGTCATACTGTGAATTAGGAAACACATAGTACTGAATGGCAATGGAAACAATACCAAAGTCTGTGGAATGGAGCGAGAGCATTTAACAGAGCATTTAGACTGTTGATATCATATAGTAGTAAGCAAGGAAGATTAAAAGTTCTCTTAAGTTACTTACCAACATGAGAAGTTTGAAAAAAGAAAAGTGAACCTAAAGAAAGATAGAAGAAGTAATGGAGACAGGAAATAATATAATAGGACAAGATGATAGAAACAATCACAAAAAAAAACAATCTTCATGAAAACAACAAGAAAAAGTTAATCACTGATTTAACAAAAGTGGTGCAAAACTTATACTCTGAATACTAAAGCATTGTTGAAAAAACTTAAGGAAGACCTAATAAATGGAAACACATCTCACATTCATGGATCAAAAGACTCAATATTTTTGGGGTGCCTGGGTGGCTCAGTCGGTTAAGCATCCAACTCTTGGTTTTGGTTCAGGTCATGATCTCGTGGTTCATGAGATCAAGCCCCCGTCGGGCTCTGTGATGGCATTGTGGGCCTCCTTGGGATCCTCTCTCTCCCTCTCTCTCTGTCCCTCCCCGGCCCTCTCCCTCTCTCAAAATAAATAAACTTTAACAAAGACTTAATATTCTCTTTTAAGATGGCAGCACTCCACAAACTGATCTTATGGTCAACTGATTTTCAACAAGCATGCCAAGACAATTAAATGGGGAAAGAGAATCTCTTCAACAAATGGTACTGACACAGCTGCATATCTACATGCAAAAGAAAAATGTTAGAGCCCTATATCAGACCAATATAAAAACTCAAGACGAAATCAAAGATCTAAATGTAGAAACTAAAAGAATAAAAGTATTGGGAAAAAAACATAGGCATAAATAAATCTTCATGACCTGGAACTTACATCAATGGTTTCTTAGATATAACTTCAAAAGGATAAGCAACAAAGGAAATCATCACCACAATCAATTTTGAAACATTTTTATCAACCCACAAAGAAACACCATACTCACTGGCAGTCATTCCCCATTATCACTTTGGTTACTAAATGTTTACAAAAATATATAATGTATATAATTTATAAAACAGCAGCTGCATGCTGTGGGGTGTTGTATACAAATACATATCACTCTTACTTCATGGGCTCCTCTGGACTTTGCCTCATGTGCCTTTTCACTTTGCTGATTTTCCTCTGGATCCTTCCACTGTTATAAACCATAACTGTTCATAGAAGAACTTCTGAGTCCTGTGAGTCCTTCTCACAACCCATCAAATCTGGTGGTAATCTTGGTAAGCCTTAACACAAATACTTCCTAGAATTCTTTAGTCTCTCACACGTAAAAGTCATCGTTTAAAATCTAGATGAATGAATGAACTGGACATAACACTATACCTGCTCATGCCCTCTGGCACTAGGAAATATTATGACTGACACTCAGCAGAAGACACTTTAACTTTAGCAACTGGAATAAGTTGCTATGGTCTAGTTGGCTTTACTTGTAACCAAAAACAAACAAACATAATATTCATGTTTTCTTCCTCAGAATATATGAAAAGAAAACTGGAAGACACACTAAATAATAAATTGAAAAATGAAAGAAAATAACTTTTAACAATAATGCTGTGAGGTCAAGAAAGAAGTATTGTTTAAAAAAAAAGAAAGCAAACACTGAGATTACCACCTCATGCTGGTCAGAGTGGCTAAAATGAACAAATCAGGAGACTACAGATGCTGGCAAGGATGTGGAGAAACGGGAACCCTCTTGCACTGTTGGTGGGAATGTAAACTGGTACAGCCACTCTGGAAAACAGTGTGGAGGTTCCTCAAAAAATTAAAAATAGATCTACTCTATGACCCAGCAATAGCACTGCTAGGAATTTACCCAAGGGGTACAGGAGTGCTGATGCATAAGGGCACTTGTGCCCCAATGTTTATAGCAGCGCTTTCAACAATAGCCAAATTATGTAAAGAGCCTAAATGTCCATCAACTGATGAATGGATAAAGAAGATGTAGTTTATATATGCAATGGAATACTATGTGGCAATGAGAAAGAATGAAATCTGGCCATTTGTAGCAATGTGGATGTAAGTGGAGAGTATTATGTAAGCGAAGTAAGTCAGGCAGAGAAAGACAGATACCGTATGTTTTCACTCATATGCAGATCCTGAGAAACTTAACAGGAGACCAGGGGGGAGGGGAAGGGGGAAAAAAGTTACAGAGAGGGAAGGAGACAAACCATAAGAGACTCTTTAATATTGAGAACAAACTGAGGGTTGATGTGGGGTCAGGGAGAGGGAAAGTGGGTGATGGGCATTGAGGAGGGCACCTGTTGGAATGTGCACAGGGTGTTGTATGGAAACCAATATGACAATAAATCACATATATATATATATATATATATATATATATGCAAATAGAAAATTAAAGTTATTGTAAGATCTAAGATAAAAAATAATTATCTGGTCCTAAACTTGAATAAAAATCAAATATATATAATTTGAAACGTGTGGACTAATGAAAAGTGGAATAGGGAAAGAAAAATGTCAAATACAAGACAGAAGTCCTAAAAATATCAATAGGCCCAATGATTAAGCTAGACCAGAAGGGTAAAGCAATATTTAAATGTGAGGATAGAATAAAGAAAGCCATCAGTTCTGAAGATAAGTCACATGCATGAAGGTAGGAAAAGCACTTGTGTCTATGGACATATTCACTATGTTTGAATATCCATCACTTGCAATTATGTTTATAGTCATCTAACTTTATTAGAGAACTTTGTTCAGTAATCATTAATATGGCTGAAAAACATGAAAATATTAATTGTCTGATTTAGTTAGGTACCTACATCTTCGGTCTTTGGAGTATTTTAATAAAATCAGTTCTTTTGCCCTCAAGTTCCTATATAATACATAAAGTGTTATTACTCAGTTATAGAGTCAGTGAAGCTAGCATTGGGAAATACAACCACATGGAAATAAGTACAAAATATCCTGATTTTTACAGAACTAGAATTTATAGAACTATACATAGAATGTGATCTCATCTGTGCAAATAACAATCCACTATACATATACTATATACATATACACTATACATATATATACTATAGTATAAATACATATATGTACTGTATATATACTATATATATATATATATACACACTATACATTGTATACACAGAATGTGATATCATCTGTGCAAAACAATACACTATACATATACTATATACATATACACTATACATATATACTACACTATACATACATACATATACTATATATATACTATACATTTTATATATAGAATGTGATCGTATCTGTGCAAATACAAAGAAATATATATATTTAAATATATAGTGATATAAATTTAAATATATATATATATATCTTCAGAGGGATGATACACTGAAAAAATATCCTTCAGATTTCATAAAAAATTACTAATAATACTTACTTTTGAGGAACAAGATTGAGCACATTGTAGTAGCCAGTGGTAAAGAGAATCCTTGTGTTTCATTTTGTACTTTTTGCTATCATTCAAACTTCCCCAATGATAATATATTACTTATTCAATTGAATACGTAGTTTAAGTATTAAATGTAAGTCACAAGATAATCTAGCCATGGAAGTGCTGAGACCACTAAGTCTTCAAGTTGTTGCAGGGCTGAGTTAATATGGTGGGACACAATAGGGAGAGTAAGTGTAAGACTGGACTTTAAGGGACCTGGATCAGAGGGGACAAGACATTAAGTTGAGCCATGGAGTTTTTATGGATGTGGGAAATCTCTCATGTAACACAGGGCTTAAAACCATACAAGGACTACGTGATGAGAAGATAATAATGTGTTGGTCTGAAAACTTGGCAAAAGCAGTAATCCACACTAAGTGTAACAGAAATGTCAAAACTGCCAAGGCAGACTGTGAAAAGTGAGAGGTGGACTTCTGAGAAAAATATTACTCAAGGCCAGAGAATCCACCAAATTGCCATGTTTCAGGGGCAGATCCAGAGGATACTCCATTTACCTAAGCAATAAAGGAGGTGCACGTAAAAGGGGCACCAGTATCACTGCAAAGCTCAGTGGTAGCTCTGCTTTGTAGGCCAACATTGATGGTAGAAGATACCATTACAGAACGTGGCCTTCTAGAAGCAATGGGAAATCACAGAACTGCCCATATGATAGAGGCCAGGTAGCAGCACTCAACTGTCAGAAACAAGGTGGCACAATTATTTCAATGAGCAGTGAAGATGGATGCCAGCAAGTGGAGTCTAATCTGAAGAAAGCTATAGAAGTGGGTAATAAAACATGGCATCCATAGGGCCAGGACCAACAGGCAACCAAGACAAGTGTTGATCTGTACAATATAAGTAACCTAGTGGGATGATAAGGAAGCGGACCAGAACTGTCATTCATGATCAGGGTTCGCCCAGACTCATCAAAACAGTCAAGTGAGCCCAAGAGCTATCTATTATATGATGAAAGTGGTGTATCCAGATTTGGGCATGAGCAGGGCAAAATGGTAAAAGGAAGCTGCATAAACAGATGGCCAGATCCTTTGTCATCCATTGCTATTGAACTGGCCCTTCTTGTTCTGGGGCTCTCGTACAGTCAGCTGAAGGAGTAAAAAGTTCAAGCTTGGAACATAGAATAGTTGGCTTAGTATATAGGTACAAGTTTAAAACCGAAAAACTGCATTATAGCCACATTCAGGGACGATGCTGAAAATCAATTTTAAGGGGGAATGCTTCTAATGGGAAGGGTTTTGGGCAGTGTAATCAGTCATCCTATTTGCTGGTAAAGAGGAGTGGCCTGAGGATAGAATACATATGAACACATGGGCAGCGGTAAATGGCTTAGCTGGTTGATGAGGAGCCGGAAGGAGAAAGAGCAGGAGTGGGGTACAAGGAAATCTGGAAAGGGGCATGTGCATGAGCCTGTAAGTGAGGAAATGAAACATGAAGATTCTCCTATCACATGTTAATTCCGAAAGCATCTATTACAGAATAGGCATAAATAAGCAAATAGACGGAATGACTTGGCTTGTTGACATCAGCCAGCTTTTGCTATTTCCTACCCGAGTGCAGTTCTGTCGATTCATCAAGGCTGATCTAGTTGCTTCCATTACTGAAAGCCCAATCTGCCAGTTACAAACATTAAAAATGAACTCTTCAAGAACTCCAATCAACTCTGTGACAGCAAATAGACTTTATTTGCCCTAGAATGTATCATGGTTGAAGATGTTTATCTTTAACCAGAACTAACACAAACTTGGCATTAGTTTGCTTTTCCTCCCTACAGGACTTCATTCAACACACCATTATGAACTTGCAGTGTGTTTGATCCACCAGCACAGGATCCTGAATAATATTACACGAGATCAAAGGATTTATTTTATAGAAAAGGAGTGTGATAGTGGGTTCAAGATCATAGGATTCATCAAGTTCATTCACTACCCAGAAGCTTCTGCCTATAACAACCCACGGATGACCCGGCTAAAGTGCTAGCTGTAAGGATGAGGCACCATCCTCGAAGATGTAGTATATCCCCTAAATCAACCCCAGAAAAACTGGCATTTTGAACCACGAAAGTGTTTGTTGCCCTTTGTACTGGGTGATGTTTAGCAGCATCCCTGGCTGTACCCACTGGAGGCCAGTAGCATCCTCCCTTCAAGTTGTGACAGGAAAAAAGTTCCCAGACATCGGTATATGTCCCTTAGGAACACAAAAATCACCCTCTGTTGAACCAGTGCTCTGAATAGATAAATGTAGCATGTTCCTAACAATAAAACACAAATATTCCCCGTGACCAACTAGAAGAATTTGTTTTTCCTATGCCTGCAAATCTGGGGTCTGTATGTGTAGGAGTTTGGGCTGCCAGAGGAGGAATAAGTTCACCAGGGGATACAGCAAAAATCCAATTACATTTCAAGCTATGGCTGTCACCTAGTCACCAGATTTTTTTTTTTTTTTTTTTTTTTTTTGGAGCCAAAGAAAGGCAAATAAAGGAACTGGCATCATTTTGTTGGGGTACCTGACACTGATGATTAGAAGGCAGAACTTCTGTTACATGATAGAGAAGGAGAAGAATCTGTTGGTGGGGGAAGTGGTGTACCTGAGTATTTCTTGGTATCCCACTCCCTGATTTTCATGGGGAATGAAAAAGTTCTGTAAACATAGCCTGGTAGGAGGTGATGATCTCAGATCACAGGGGTCTGATAACTCCAGAATAGATACTAGAAAAGGGAGATAATGAATATTGGTGACAATGTTAAGGGCTGTAGTTCATACTAACTGCCCCCTCGTTACATCAGAAAAAGAGATCCACTAGAATCCTGGAAGAGCTTCTCCTAGAACTTTTAGGGAAAACAAAACAAAACAAAAGAGTGGATCCACACAACACAAAGTGTGTGCTGCAGTGGGTTCTAAGGAGTGCTGTCTAGTCTTCGTGACTTTGGGATTCCAGCATGCCTTTTCTTAATTGAGTCTCTTTTCAGGGATTGCCTGCAGCTAGAGAGCTGTTATCCCAAGACTTAGCCAGTGTTCAATGACTAAGAAATGTGGATCTTCCTAGGGAACTCAGACTGCATATACTTACTAATGTAGTTAATAACTGGACTCCAGAAGTAGAGACCTGAGGCAGTCATTGCTTCTCAGTGACAGCTCAAGATGTTCAAACTCTGTGTCTTTGTTAAGAATTTTCCCTTCCAGTCCTTCAACATCTAACTAAATGTCCTCCTCCTCCTTCCAGATTCTCAAGAACAATAATTTTAATCAGTTTGAAAGAATTCATTTGTTAAATGCTCCAGGCCTGATGGTGTTTAGGAAGAAATGTTGCTTCATAATTCTATCAACTTTTTTTCATGGTTATTGACCTGCTTAGGTTTCCTCTTTTTACAATTTGATAATTCCATTTTTCCCAGAAAAGCATCCATTCCAGGATCCCAAAAGTGTCTTAATAGAACTAAATAATTTTTTTTCCCTGTATCTCTGGTAATTTCTCCATTTTCCTTTTGATTTACTTTATTGTGCTCTCTGAGGTTTTCTTTATTGAGCTTGCTAATGGATTATCTGTTTTATTGACTTTTCCCCTAAAGAGTCTTTTCATGTATTATCAATTTTGACATTGAGTTTTTCTTCCCTTTTTTAATTATTTTCTGCTTTTATCTTGATTATTTCCTTCCTTCCGCTTCCCTTTGGTTTAATTTGTTGGTCATTTTCTAATTTCTCATGTAGAATATAATTCACTTATTTTATCATTCTTTTTTATTCAGCAAGATGAATATTAAAAGCTTTGCATTTTTCTCTATTCAAAGCTTTGCCTACATGGAGTATTTTCATTATGATTATTTCCTTATTACTTTGTAATTTTCTTTTCTAATTTACTTTTACTTTAATTTTTTAATCACCCAAAAGCAGTTAGAGGTTTTATAAATTACGAAGTGGTTAGGATATTTTTGTTGCTATTTATTTTATAATTTCTACATATATAGCCATATGATGAGAGGTGTGGGATGATACTCTTTGTAATTGCATATTTTCTCCTGATAAAATATTTGGTATTAAAAAATATTATCCCATTAATTGCTGTAATATCATGCTTAGTTTAATCTGGCATTTTATTTTTTTCTTGTTGTTGTTAATCTTTATTATTTTCTTGCTGTTTCCTACCATGTTATTATTTGATCTGCAGTATATATCTTCTTTTTTCTAATTCACTCCCTCCAAAATTTAGAAAGCATGAACTGTGATTTTAGGCTTTACCTTCACACCCTCATTTTTACTAACTTTAAAAGTGAGTTAGAATTGGGGCACTTGGGTGGCTCTGTTGGTTAAGTATCCGACTTTAGCTCAGGTCATGATCTCATCGTCTGTGAGTTCAAGCCCCATGTCAGGCTCTGTGCTGACAGCTCAGAGCCAGAAGCCTGCTTCAGATTCTGTGCTCCCTCTCTCTGGCCCTCCCCTGCTCACACTCTGTGTGTGTGTCTCTCTCTCTCTCAAACATAAACAGTAAAAAAATTAAAAAAAAAAAAAAAAGGGAATCAGAATCAATTGACTCACTTTTTTAAGATTAAAAAAATATATATAACATTGGGACTTTTGTAGTGAGCGCAATAATTCTATTAACCCTACATTGTATGTGATACAGATTTCTTTCCACATTTGTAACATTTAAACTTTATTGAATAACAATAATTCCAAACTTGTTTAGCTTCAGTTCTACATTTAAATAGGTTTGATAATCACTCTCAGTCTCTTCATATAAGGCCTTCCACATTCCCATGTTCCTTGTTTTTATTACTCTCTTGGTTGACTTGATTTTGTTAGGTAATAGGTTCAAAGGCATTTCATGTATGCGGTAATCCTTGAGTTCTTGCACATTTGAAATTCTGGGTATAATCATCTTTGGTCCCACATTTCCCCTTCCCCTCTATAGACCTTGCTTTATTGCCTTCTGGCACTGAAAGATGCTGAGCCAGCCTTATTTTCTTCTTGTAAAGATGACTTTTTATCATCTGCCTGGATAACAACATGATTCTTCCTTTTTCTTTAAACTGTATAAGCTTTATCAACATAAGCCTTTGTATTGATCATTCTTAAAGAATTTGTTTCTGGGGCGCCTGGGTGGGTTAAGCATCCGACTTCGGCTCAGGTCATGATCTCACGGTCTGTGATTTCAAGCCCCGCGTCGGGCTCTGTGCTGACCTGGAGCCTGTTTCGGATTCTGTGTCTCCCTCTCTCTCTGACCCTCCCCCGTTCATGCTCTGTCTCTCTCTGTCTCAAAAATAAATAAACGTTAAAAAAAAAAATTAAAAAAAAAAAAGAATTTGTTTCTTTTAAAACACACTGTGGTGGCCCCACTTATGTATTTATGTCTCCCTTAATTTTAAGCTTGAAGATTGTGACTTTAGAATATTGTTATTTGTAGCTCTTGATTTTTTTTTTTTCTGTTACAAATTCAATTGACATTGACTCTACCTTTTGGAGGCAGATCTGCTCCAGTGGATGTGAAATAACCTCCAGGACATTTAGTTAAGTGAAAAAAAAAAAAAAATGCCAAAGACTATATATAGTATGCCACATTTTGGATAGAAACCATTTGTGCATTTGCTTATTTTTGCATATAGAAACACTTCAAGTCTAAATCAGAAACTAATGAACTTGATTACCTATGTACATGCAGAAGGGAGGCTGGGTAGGAAGAATAAGGAAAGCAGTGTATATTTTTAACATTTGGAATTATATTAATGATCTACATATGAAAAACAATGAATTTAAATGAATAAGAATAGAAGGAACTCTAAAATTGAATGCAAAGAGAAACAAACACATCTATACTTCAAATGAGGTGGAGAAAAGAATCTACCCAAGTATTTTTGAACACTGTAATTTGACTACATACTCTTAGTCTAAAGAAAATAAACACTGAAAATATATAGTAAACTATTATTAGTAGGGGTTTTTTAGTGTTATGGTTTAAAATTTCTGAAGTTATTTTAGCTATATTGTAGGATTGAACAAATGAATAAATACATTGATGTTGTTAAGAATCCCATTTCTCATAAAAGAGATACCAATAAGGAGTAAGAGGAGGCAACAAGTAACCTTGTAGGATTATAGCTGATATATCAGTATAAGCTCATGATACCTTATATATGCATGCATGTGTATGTACACATGCACATATACACACACACATTTCTTCCTAGCTCTGTCCACTAAAAGGATCTGGGATCAATAAGCAAGGCTAGAGCCCACTCAGTGTTCTAAATACCACTCCCCAGGAAGAGGAAGGTATCAAATATAACATGTGAAGCAGTACATACCAAATCTATATGCTTCAATGATACTCCTTCTCCCAACTGTGACTCTTGTAAACTAATGGGATCTTAAACTCCCCCAACCTATCCCTCTGACATTATAAACATATGAAATGCTACCACAGACCCTCCTCACCACATTCCCTATGACGGCACCCACTGAGCTACCCTTCCCAGGATGCAATTTTATATCCTGAGTCATTTATTCCCTTCTTCTTCCTTCCTGCTAATTGGCCCTGTGTGGAATTTTTTTCAGAGTGTGGTCCCTAAAGTGGTGTAGGAGAAAGGCTCTTGATAGGAGATGGGGGTTGGGGGGGGGGGGGAAGAATAACAAAACACTAGTTACTTAAAACAGCAGCAACCTTAAATTGTTATGTTGGCCTCTGCATGTATTTGGATGGTGAGGACTTGGCATTTCTGAACCTAGACCAGTCAGTGATAGATGAAAGAATCTACTCTCAGAGGGTTAGGCTCTTGAGAAGTTCACCAAGCAAGGAACACCACCAAGCTGGTGAAGTAGGAGACCCCAGCCTCCACAGGCCCTACCAAATACCAACAATTAGCCAGCTATCTGTGGATAAAATAGCTCAGGAGTCCACTTAAGAAACTTCAGCAACACAATGAAATAAACAACCTAAGAATATCCAAACAAAAGAAGGGAAGACAACTTCATTTGCCTGCATCATCCTATCCCCCAGGCCAGTTCCACTCAACACCAAGAGGGAACCCAAGAGGGAACCCAAGCTAGAAAGAGTTCCCCTCACTGAGAAAGGGAGCTGGGTGAGCCACCAGCTTCCCAAGCCTTTCAAGACACTGCAAGAAGGACTCACTTCAGTTTCACCCCACCTGGAGCCCGGTAACACTGAGATGTATAGAGATGACTAGGAACAAGGAAGAAGAGCAAGAGCTACCAGTATCAACCACACACCAGGAACAACTATGGTTCCCAGTGCCCTGCTCTACAGACAACACCAACAGCTTTCATCACTAAAGAAACCAACAGCCAGCAGAGCAGTTATCTCCTGTCTTTTTGATAATAGATACCAGGAGTGGAATTGCTGGACCATACGGTTGTTCTGTTTTTAAATTTTTTAATATTCTTCTTAATGTTTATTTTTGAGAGAGAAAGAGATAGAGTGCGAGTGGGGCAGGGGCAGAGAGAGAGAGAGAGAGAGAGAGAGAGAGAGAATCTAAAGCAGGTTCCAGGTTCTGAGCTGTTAGTACAGAGCCCGATGTGGGGCTTGAACCCATGAACCGCGAGATCATGACCTGAGCTGAAGCGAGACGTGCGACCTACTAAGCCACCCAGGTGCCCCTGTTCTGTTTTTAATTTGAGGAACCTCCATACTGTCTTCCATACTGGCTGCACCAGTTTACATTCCCATCAAACAGTGAACAAAGTTGCTAAGACAGGAGATCTTAAACGTCCTCACAATAACAATAAAATTGGTAATTATGTGAGGTGATAGATCATGTTCACTAAACTTACTGTGGTAATCATTTCACAATATATATGTGTACCAAACCATCAAGTTGTACACCTTAAGTTCACACAATGTTAATGTCAATTATATCCCAATAAAGCTGGAAAAGGACTGTATTAAGTACACTTTTAAATACACCTCCAACAATCACAATTGCCAAGATTATAGAATTCAGTTGAACTTTCCAGTTTGGGTCTTTCTTTCTCTCTGTCTTCATTGGCAGTTCAGCAGATAGTTAAAACAGGCTGCACAAGGAACTGTTACACTAACACAATTTAAAGCTGAAAGTTGCTTAAATCCTTTTTAAAGAAGCCATTAATCTTCATTTATTATTTCTTCATTGTATTCTCTGGTCACTGTTAAAACTTGGAGGTGTTTAGTTTGGCTGACTAGCTTTCCTGGCTTTACTAAGGCTCCTGTAAATTATCAAAGGTGTTCTCAATGTTTAGGCAGATTCATTTTTTTTTTTTCCTCCTAGGAAAATACAAAGTAGAAAAGCATGTTCTGCTGCTTTCCTAACATGACTTGCTCAGCCATTCCACGTCTCAACATCCTGGGGCAAGCTCAAATAGCTCTTCTCTCCCTAAGGTGGACAACGATCATTTCTAGCCCTTTCTTCACTTTGCACTGTTTCCCAGACCCGAAATGAGTCTGCTAGAGTTGAATTATTCTCAAGGCAACAGGAGAAAGCTGTTGAAAGGCAGCTGCTGTCACTCTCTCGATCCTATAATCTCATAATTTCTTCATGGCCTTCTGCACACCGGGGGTCACCGAACAGCCTTCCACACCTGCAGGTGTTATTTCTACAACTCTTCCCCAGGGCCCTCAAAACCAGAGTTGGACCTTTTCTTGGCTTCCTGCTGCTAAAAGCCAAACAAAGGGAAGTGAGAGAACATCATTTATAAAAGCCTCTTTAGAGAGTGTCAGGATGGGAGTGAGTGTCTACAAGACATTTATCTCTGGAGGAAAACAATCTCTCAAAGCACATGCCTTGGCCTCCAACATGGATAGGTTTATAGGTAAACATGGTTTAACTGTAACCTTTAGCCACCACATCTCCAGGCAGACTTTCATTTCCTTTCTTCTGTTGTGAGCACTGATTCCTGCTCTGTGGCCAGTACTTTCTTAGGTGAGAAGGGAAGGCTGGGCCCATAGACATTAGAATGAGTGGAGGGAGAGGGGTGGACAATGAGAGCCTTCAATGGCTGCCTGCACTACAGCCCCTCAGCCACACCACATTCCTGAGAGCTTCCTCCACCTCACTTCCCATAATTCCTTCTTTGACTCTCACACTTTGCTGTTACCATAGGGAATAGAGAGGTGGACACAATATAAAATTACATTGCTCTGAGGGCACCTGGGTGGCTCAGCTGGTTAAGCATCTGGCTCTTGATTTAGGCGCAGGTCATGATCTCTTGTGGTCGTGGGATCAAGCCCCTTGTCAGGCTCCCCACTGTTAGCATGGAGCCTGCTAAGGACTCTCTCTCTCCCTCTTTCTCTGCCCCTCCCCCCCCAAAATAAATAAACAAATAAACATTTTTTAAAAATTATTCTGCTCTGCATGACCAGTACCTATCTTTCTTATTGAGTCAAACGCTAGCAGTCATCTCTATGACATTCCTGCCCGCACAACACAGGGTCAAGAAAGTGGTACACTTACCAGAAACATCTTTACAATAGATCTAAAGAAATTTCAGATGTATTCTTTGATTCCTATAGGATACTGCTCCCAGTTAATACACTGGAATGTCCATCATATCAAATTTCACAAGCATCTCCAGTGTTAAGTAGATCGCAAGTCGTAACCATAATCCCATCATTTTGTTGTCAGTGCTATTCATGGATCCATGTCCTAGGTGAATCTCTCCAGAACTCATGTGTGATATATTTGCTCCTATCAACACCACAATTTTTATACATCCTCTCTCACTGATGAGAGAAGTAGAAAAGGCAATCTATTCCAGGTTATTTTAAAAATAAAACAGTTTTTTCAGTGTTCACTTACACTCTATCTTTCTCTCTCACTGTCTCTCTGGCTCTCTCTCAAAAATAAATAAACATTAAAAAAAAATTTTTTTTTTAAACCTTCCCTCATCAACTGTGCTTTAACAATACCAGCTCAGTAAAGTCAAATTTGTCAACCCCTACTGTCCAGCCAGGTGCAATTATATCACCCTTACTTGTGTGTTTTCATGCCTAGTTTAGATGGTACATATCAGTTTGCTATGTAAATATCTGTTCCCACAACTAAGTTATAAAGTTTTCATAATGAGTAAGTGACACATAGCTATTTCACAATTGTCCAATGGATTCTGTGATGTATTAAATCAAAGAACGCGGCCGTACCTAAAATAGAGAAAGTCTATTTGATCACTCAACCCATGTCAGAAGCCTGAGTCGTTAAGACCCAAAATTAAAAAGTCAGTGGCTGCCTTCCACAGCCAATATTTGACATGCAAAATAGCACTTGGGAGATAACCCAGTGTGGATGGCGGGGCCCTGACTACACAGTTTGCAGGGCTCGGTTCAAAATGAAAATACAGGGCCCCTTTCACAAAAAAGTGGGAAGAAAGTGCTGTTAAAGTTACTGCGTTAATAAAGCCTTTTCCTTTCCTTTGCAACCTCTTTTGCTATTCATCATTGTGGGTTTTAATTTGCTATTTAATATAATTCTAAGAAAAATTACAAGTTTTAATAATTAGAATGAATTTTACCATTTATCTTCATATTGCACAATGCTAGTTTTAAATGCAAATAAAAGCGGGGCATCTGGGTGGCTCAGTCGGTTAAGCGTCCGACTTCGGCTCAGGTCATGATCTCACAGTCCATGAGTTCGAGCCCCGCGTCGGGCTCTGTGCTGACAGCTCAGAGCCTGGAGCCCGTTTCGGATTCTGTGTCTCCCTCTCTCTCTGCCCCTCCTCTGTTCATGCTATGTCTCTCTCTGTCTCAAAAATAAATAAACGTCAAAAAAAAAAAATTAAATGCAAATAAAAGGCCATTTAGCTCATAGGCAGAATCCCCGAAATTATACATCTGTGTTTTGTAAATCATATATGCATATTTCATTTTTACCAAAAGAGTAGAAACAATGAACTGAAGTCCACTGTTTTCATTTCACTTTCTGAAATATGTACAGATTCTACCAACACTTTCTACCTTCAGCTCACTGATGAATAATGCAGAACTAAAAAGCAAAAAAAATAACTGAGTTGCCCTACCTTTCCTTTTTCCTCCTCTGTCACCATTTTCAGCAGAAGTGGTTGAAGGGAATACAAATAAACAAGTATATAAAATTCCTTGGTTGTTCCTGTTTTTTACAATGCCGTTATCTTCTTGATACATTTTTGAAGCAAGTTCTAGATCAAATAAAAAGCACAGCCTCTAGGGACTGTCCATGGAGGGGCCACTGGAGTTCTGTACTCATGGGGCACTGTGTATGTTGTACATGAATAGGGCAGCAACAAATGGCAGATATATGTACTGCACACATCACACGTGTTCCACTGTCCCACTGGGTTTCAATAATCAAACACAAGTTCAAGGATAAAATTATCAATAATTTTAAGATGGTAACAGCACATCATTAAATGAAGCATGGGCCCTTTTGAGCCACACACCCATGGACCTGATTGGTTCACACTCTATACAATACGAGCCCGTAACTTGGAGGTGAAATCCATTATCAACTGACAGTTACCATGCCAATTTTTCACATTTCTGTTAAAACAGACTTTCAACTTACCTCCTCATTTTCACTTTCAGGTGGAAATGTCATCATCCACTCACACTGGACTTCTGGCAGATTGCCACAAAACTGAGTTGTATTTTAGGCTATGTCGAGCGTACTCCTGGTTTCAAAGTTCTCTGTGCCTTTAACAGCCTGGCTTACTAAGCAGAACATTCTCCAGCAGAGTGCAGTGAGAAGGCATGCGTGTCCCATGAAGCCCTTTCTGGGCTTCTGCCTGACTAAGTCTTGTTGAATTCTTGTCATGAGCAGGAGATTGCAAACCCGAAGATGTTAAGCACAATTTTGGTAGAAATCCGAAGGTGGAAACCTTCTCCATCACCAACAACAGGGCTTGCTCAGCTGATAATGGAACTACCACCGCTGCCTGAGAAAGATTACTGTTAGCATTTTGGAAAAGGCAGCAGAGTGACCTTTCTCTCTGAAAGCCAAAGACCCAAAGTGTCTGACAGCTTTGCTGATGGAGTTTTTTCTTCTTTTTTCTTTCCACACCTGGATTCAAGAGGCATTAAAGCACTTTCAAGCCAAAGGACCATCCTCATCTCCAGGGAGCTTTTTACATTGCGTTCTACCACTTAGCAATTAATTAGATTATGACTGATTATTATTTACTTTTCCTGTCACTTCATTCTACCCACAGAAGCTTACGCCATCCTCCCAAAGAGCATTTCTGTTTATTAATAGGCTCCTCTTTACTTTTGGTGAACGTTAGATTTCAATGAAACATGATGAATAAGATGTAATAACAGCATTAATGTCAGTGCAAAGTAAGAAAGGTAAAATAACTAAAAGATTATTTTTTGCTTCCTGTAAAAATTACCCCAGTATGGGTGGCTGATTTTTTTGTCAGTTTTATTGAGACATTATTTATACAGTAAAATTCAGCAATTTAAAATATATAATTCAATGGGTTTTGACAACTCTATAACACCACCATAGTATGATACGGAACATTTCTTTGCTCTACCCACCCTATGCCACTTTGTAGGAAATACATCTGATTTCTATCACTATAGCTCTGCCCTTTTAAGAAGCTCATATAAATGGATTCATACAGCACATATTCCTTTATGTCTGGCCTCTTTCACTTGGCAAGAGCTGCATCCACATTGTATGCCTTAGTCTATTCCTTCTTATTAATGAGTAGCATCAATATTCGATTATACACAATTTGTTTATCCATTTGCCTGTTGATGGAGATTTGATGTATTCCCACTTTGAAACTATATGAATAAAGCTTCTACGAACATTTTTGTATTAGTTTCTGAAGGGATATACAATTTTATGTATTTTGGGCAAAATTCTAGGAATAGAACTGCTAGGTCATATAATAAGTGTATGATGAACTTTATAAGAAGCTGCCATACTATTTTTCAATACAAGTGTAACATTTCTCATTTCCACCAGCCATGTATGAGGTTGTTAACACCTCCCCACCACCACTTCTCATTGTCAGTCTTTTGGATTAAAACCATTCTGGTGGGTAGACGGAAGTATCTCATGGTGGTTTTTATTTGCATTTTCTTAATAATTCATGATGTTGAGCATCTTTTTATAAGCTTATTGGCTATCTCTGAAATGTCCACACAAAGTTTTACCCAATTATGTCTTCAGCGAGCTATCTTTTTATTACGGAGTTGTGCATTATACCAAATACATATTCTGGATATATCATATATTTTGCAAATATTTTCTCCGAACCAAAGCCTTGACATAATGCTGCTGTAAGAATATGTTGAAGGGCAAAATTTTATGATTTTGATGAAGTTTAATTCACCCATTTTTCTTTTACCGTTCATACTTCTTAAGTTCAATTTACAACATCTTTGCCTAAAACACAAGGTCACAAATATTTTCTCTTATTTTTTTTTTAAGTTTATTTATTTATTCTTAGAGCAAGAACATGTGCGAGGGGGAGAGAGAGAACAGAATCCCAAGCAGGCTCTGTGCTGTCAGCATGGAGCCAGATGCAGGGCTCGATCCCAAGAACTGCGAGATCATGACCCGAGCCGAAGTCAAGAGCCAGTCGCCCAGCCGAGTCACCCAGGATGCTCCTACTCTTATTTTTTTTTAAGGCTTTTATCTTCTCACATCTACTATTTCAAGTGCCCTTCATTCTTCTATATGGATTCATATTTCCATATAGTATCATTTTCTTTTATGTCTGAAGAACTCTTGTCAATGTCTTCTCCTGTGCATATCTGCTGGCAATGGATCCTCTCAGCTACTGTTAGTCTGGAGAAGTCTTTATTTTACTTAATTTTTCAAAGCTAGTTTTGCTGGATATAGAGTTCTTATCTACATGTTTTTCTTTCAGTATTTCAAAAATGCAGGCACCTGGGTGGCTTAGTCGATTAAGCATTCAACTTGTGGTTTCAGCTAACATCATGATCTCGCCATTCGTGAATTCAAGCACAGCATGGAGCCCTGCACTGACAGCGCAGAGCCTGCTTGGGATTCTCTCTCTCCCTCTTTCTCTTCCCCTCCCTCACTCATGCTCTGTCTCTCTCTCTCAAAATAAATAAATAACCTTTAAGAAAATTTAAAAAATAAATACATAAAGATGCTGTTCCATTGTCTTCTGGCATGCACAATTACTTAAAATCTGATATCATTTTTATCGTTGCTCATCTGTACTTACTATGCCTTGTCTCTCTGGCTGCTTTAAAAAATTTTTCTTCTTTATCATTGGTTTACATAAACTTAAGTGTGATGTGCCTTGGCATGGCTTGATTCATGTTTTGTTTGTTTAGCTCTCAGTGAGATTAACTAGAATTATGAGTATACAGTTTTCAAAAAAATTGGATAAATCTTGGCCATTATTTTTTCAAATGGTCTTTCTGTCACGTCTTCTCTCTCCACTCTTTCTGATAATCTTATCAAACATAAAATAAGGACCCTTTATATGGTACCACAACTTCCTAATGCCCTCGTTCTTCTCTCAATCTCTTTTATCTCTCTTTGGTTGTTTCTTTTGTTATTTTCAAATTTACTACTCTTTCTCCTATAGTGTCCCTAATCTTTGTTAATCCCTTCAGTGTATATTTTGTTTTGGATGTTCAATTTTTCAATCTCTGGAAATTTCATTTGTACCTTTTATACTCTTCCATTTCTCTCCTTATCCACATAAGGTTTTTCTCTATGCTTTAAATATATGGATTATATTTATGATAAATATTTTTAAGTTTTTAGCTATCAAATGTATCATCTCTGTCAATTCTGGGAACCCCCCCCCCCAGAGTATTCATAATATTTTCTTGCTTCTTTGAATGTCTCATAATTTGTTACTGAATGATTGGCATTGTGTTTTATGTTGATTGGTTGTGCTGGGAATAGCCTAAATACAACTAGATTTTGTTGTATTCATTTAAGTATTATTGGTATTTGTTCTGGGATTCTGTTAGGTACTGGGAATCATATTGATCATTTTTAAAGTTCCTTTAAGCTTTTTACATCAGCTTTTAGTCTATGGCTAATTTGGTCCCACCACTGAGAAAATACCCTCAGGACTCTACATGATAAACTGTAGCACAAGGTTTCCTTAATTCTGACTCCTTAGAATGAAAACTTATTTCCAGCCTGTGTGAGCTCTGGCTTTCTCCCCCAAACTTCTATCTAGTTTTTCCCCTAACCTTGGGCAGTTAATCCCCTGCATGCATAGATCAATACTTAGCCAGATACTCTAGGGAATCGCTTTGCAGAGCCTCTCTGCATCTCCTGTATAGCACCCTCAAATTATAGCTAACTTGCCTTCAACAATCTCCATATTCTCCATCTTTAGCCAGCAAACCTGTTAGGTTATGTTGAGCTTCTGTTCTCCAGCACTATGGACTAAAAGGTCTCACTAGATACTAAACTGGGGGAGTCATATGGCTCACTCCATTTGTTTTATTCTCCTCTGGTATCACTTCTCTATGTTGCTTATTTTCCAAAGTCCAGAAATTGCTTTTCATATAGTTTTCCTGTTTCCTAGTCATTTAAGGTAGGATGGTAAATACTATCCCTGGTATTCCTTCATGCCAGAAGCATCAGTCTTAATGTATATGTTTTAATGCAGGGAAAATTATGATAGCAAGTGTTGGCCATACCTAATGGGAAAACCACATGTCTAAACTCAGGTATTTTTAACAGAAACTCAAGAGTAGCAACTCAAGATCCAGTTCCTACTGCTGAGTTTACAATTTGCTATAAACATACAGAACTATATACCTCAGGCCAAAGTTGTTGAGACATTGAAAGGAGGAAGGACTGAAATTTTCTCTAATTGCTCCTTTGTTTCCTTTTGCTAAGATTATGATCCCAAGCTAGTTGTAAAAATTTAGTTAAAATCAACATGTTATCCGTAGTGTCACCTCTAATTTTTATTTACTATTTTCTTTTTAAAAAAAAGCATTCATAAATATCACCTATGTGTAAAGCAGTATGTTAGCTACTGGGAGAACACAAGGGGATAAATTACACTCAACTACAAGGAACTTATGGCATAATATCATTTTAACATAAAGCAGAATATAATAAGCCCTATGACAGAAATAGAGGAAACCAATATGAATATACAGAGAAACCAATTATTACTCTGACTTAGAGACTGAATAGCTAACTTTTACTCAGTGTTTCCTTGGCTAGGCATTTGAAGTGCCTCATATGTATTATCACATTTAATCTTCAAATATATTCTATGAGACGGATGCTATTAATGTCTCTTTTTTTCTCACAAGAAAACTGAGACCCAGAGAGGGTAACTTGCTCAAAATCACAAATAGAATAGATGGCAAACACAGAATTTGAACTCAGACAATAAAACCCCAGTGTCCAAGTTCTCAAATACTAATTTTAGTAGGAAAGAATCTATAAACACTGCCATTGGATTGAGCCTAGAAAGATGAGTTTGGTTTATATAAGGTAAAGTAAGGGAAAATATTTCAGGCTTAGGAAACAGCACGAGAAAAAGAAATTGATGTAGTAAATGTGTGTGATGGCATGACTAAAGTCCAAGGAGTAGGAATATTGTGGGCATATTGTTGAAAAACTATCATGTTGACCCTCAAATACCACACAAAAGAAAACTAGCTTTGGTATTAATATAAATTTGGCATTTCATAATTATGCATTTTATCCAGGTATTAGTTTCTGTGGGGCCAATGTTTAATCCATCATGTATATTGTTGCCACTGATACAGAGTGGCCTGACTGCAGTTAGGCTACATGTAGCATAGCCCAAAATAGTGTGTTCTCCATAGTAGTGTTAGATAAGTGGCAGTCACCCCAAGACTTACTTAGTCTGAATATGCCACAAGGCTTCCCAGAGCCTTTTTTGTCTCACTGTGGACTGTTCCCCAGACTGTTCCCCAAATATATAAAGCCTACTACTTTATTCTCATGATAAATCCATTATCTTTCCCTATACTGTTTAATAGGTTTCAATCCACAAAAATAAGAGTGTTATGCATTTGTTCACAGCACACTGTGGCATGCTGAGAATGCAGCTGCCACATTTTGTCCATTATAACCATAGGTCTTTCTACGCATGTGGTCATCAAGGTTTATAGTTACACCATGATTAATCTCCTAGCAGTTGTATATGACGTGATCTGATGATCTGGCTAGTAGTAGTTCCTGGAAATTTCCTCCCAAATGGTATTCTTTGTAACTGGAAAATGGGAGTCCAAAGGTACTGGCACATTACTAGAATTCCTCTCAGCCATCAAAAATTGGTCTATTTCAGCATCATACTGTAAGACCAGAATGCTTCCCAGGGCAATGTCACTCAGGTTTGCAGACTTCCATTCCATCTCATCAAATTTCAAAAGCAAAGGTAATCTTGGCAACAATACAGATTCAGCATTTTGAGTATCTGGTACAGTTATGCTAAGAGACCATATCATTCTCTTGCCTTCCTTATTAGACTGTATCTTTGAAAATGACCAAGGCACTATGGACATTTGAGGTTTGAAGGTGATCTTACATCATCTGGACATGGAGGCAGTATCAATCAAAGTCAGCAACTGTCTCTCAAACAACATGTATCTTACAAAAATGTCTGTAAACCTTCTGATCCAAATCCCAGTGTCCCTACTGGGAGGCACTCATGGGCTTTGCCAAAGGCTCAATCTGTGTTAAGTGGGACTTGCAGATACTTCAAAACGACTTCTGAGTCTGGATCATAAAAACTCGAAGGCATTGATTAAGCTACTGGTTTTTGCAACTCAGACATAGCCTGATGCTGTCCAGACCCCCATTCAAATACAATCTTTATTCAGGCAGTTTTATGACAAGGAGCTAGCAATATTCTCAACTGTGGAATATGCTTGTATAACCACCTGTGATTATTCAATAGTAAGCAGGGGGATCTGCGTCTACCTGAACTTGCTCCTCTATTCTGCAGCATTCAAAACAAAGGGGACTGCTCCTAGCTTAGTCCCTCTCACAATTCATCTTTTTAAAGGTTCTGCAGAAAACTGTCATATTGATCCACGAAATGAGACAACTCTTTCACACTATGTTCCCTGGTTTCAATAGTTTGTTAGTTTCTCCAAATTGCCTAACTCCAAGACTATCTACTTGCTTGGTGACCAAAGGCATAGGGAAGTTATCTGTTGTGGCAGTACATTTTTCTCCCTTGCTAGTGGCCCTGAGGCCACTGGCCATAGCTTAGACCATCCAAAATCTAATCTTAGCACAGTGCTATAATCCTCCCTAATACACTCCCTTAATTTCATCTTGGTTATAAAATCATCATCATCATCAAGATGAAAAATAATCAAGGGACTGAATGCTTATCTTGTTTCTCATTATTTTGCATTTTCTTAAGGATACAGTGAGCCAACTGCTCAGTAGTTGGGTTGATCACTTCTAAATTTCAATGGCAACTTTTGCCTCCAGTACTTGATTGCAGTGCAGCAATACTATGGGTGACTTGGTAGCCATCTAACCATCAAGAGCTTGTCATTTTTCTTTTTTGCAAACAATGCTTTTTCTATGTTTTGGTGAGTCAGAGATAGTCTAGCAAATCTCACTTCAGATGCCAATTGTGTTCCAAGTCCTCCAGACCACCTCTGCCTCAATGATTTGCTGAGTCACAGAGTCACAGACTCAGAAATTTTGTCATATTCATGCTCTGCAGTGAGTAATTCCAGTGAAAGTATCTTGTGTTGACAATGGAGCTAACACAGACACAACTTAGACTCCTAGTAATGATGTATGACAACACATGTACAGTGTTCCCAATCAGGGAAACTCACCTGAACCTTGGTGTCTGGGGTTTTTATTGGGGGTCATTCATGTCGGCAAGCAGTGTCTGCATAACTGATCTCAACTATCCAAATTCTAGCCTCCCAGAACAAAAACAGGCATTCACCACAAATCATATTGTTAACATAAACTACTAGATCAAACTGGTATCATGTGGCTCAAGGCCTCCCTCAGGCATACCAAAACATTCTTATCAGGCAGATTATTACGAGGTCTCAGAGTTTATCTCCCAGAAACCAGCCAAAGGTCAGTCTTGAAGATAGGCCTTCCTTGGGAATGCGTAGGGATTGAGTAGCCTAGGCCTGCTGAGTTAACCCTTTCCTCCACACATCTTAGTCAAACTGCTGAAAACTGAAGGTAAAGAAGAAAATCCTGAAGGCAATCAGAAAAATGACACACACTATATAGGTGACAAGGATATGGATTACCTGTCTTCTCATCAGATACAATAGAAATCAGACCACAATGGAATTGCATCTTTAAAATGCTGAAAGATAGTAAAAAACTGTCAACCCAAAGCTCTATATCTGATGAAATCTTCTTTCAGAAAGGATGGTGAATAAAGGCATTTTGGGGGAAATGATAAATCTGATCAAATTTGCCACAATTTCAAAAAGAGAACTTCAGGCTGGAGGAAAATTATATAAGGTGGACACTTGAATATACAGAAAGGAAAGAAAGGCATTAAAAATAGCAAATACGAGGGTTGCTAGAAAAGACATGTTTCTTTTGAGTAAATAACCAATGAGGAAGCCCTGTCACAGCCAGGCAACTAATACTAAAGATTCGCTAATAGCAGCACTATTCCTCCCAGAAGACATTTACAAAGAATTAAAAGCAGAATTTCCAAGGAACTGATACACAGAATAAGTTTTGAAATGTGGGCAATTATAACTAAAAGGGATGAACAACTAGTTTACCAACACCCGTACAGTACAACTATCAATACTGGATTGAGCAGTAACTTGTGGGTAAGCCTTCAGGCAAATAAGTCAGCCTGACACCTGATGTATGGAAACAGGGCATCTCTCTTCACATTGAGTGTTTAGCAGACTGTATGGCAAAGGCAAAATATTGATGAGGGAGCAAGGCAAGCTGCTATGATGCAAACAGCAGCCCCCCTCACCCCGCCAGGTGGGATATGTGTGACATTCCTCAGGCACTCCTGGCTGCCCAAGAACAAAGGAAAGGACAGAAAACAAAACGGTTAAACTGATAGAGCCTCCATCAGTTTACAAATATCTTAGTAACATTACAAGAAAAGGGCAATCTTATCACTAGTCCAATCTCCAGGAATTCCCTACTATCTTCATGATAATGCTTTGCTAGAGGGAAAAACAACCTTAGCTTGACAATAGCTAGGCCTCCAGTAATCTGTAAACCCTCTTTAGCATATGGAAATCCTTTTAAGAAACTTCCTCTTAACCTCACCTCCCCCAACTCCACAGTATACAAGCAGTCACTCTTCACAACCCCAGTGCAGCTCTTTCTACCCACGGGTCCTGTTCCAGTGCTTTAATAAAATAACGTTTTTGCACCAAAGATGCTTCAAGAATTAATTTTTGGCCATTGGCTCCGAACCCCACCATCATTCCAAAACCCCATCATTAGACAGGTTGTACACACTGTGATTACCGATAAATTCTTCTAAAAGGTAACTAAAGAGATTTTAATTAATGACAAACCAAATTTGAGCACAAAAAGCAGTTCTAGTCTAGATCATCCTGAATACAACCAATACTACAGTAATGGAAATCATATACTCTCATAAAACACATACTTTAAAGTCCAAAGTCTTTAAAATTTTGAAAGAATTCTTCACACCTTTTTTCAGAGAAAGGGGCTTACTTTTATTTTACATAAAATTCTAACCTTGCCCACAGCAGAATAAATGCAATAAATCAGAAGTAAGATGATACTTACTGAGGAAAAATAGTTGTTTAGAGGCTGAGTAAAGAAGCGGTCAGAAAAATAATTGTAAAATATTCTAATTTAAGAATCCAAACAAAAATAATAAGACTATTTACCGTGGGAATAAAATATTTTATGCTTAAAGAAAATGCTGAAATGTCAAAAAATGAGGAAAACTTGTGGTTTAATATTTCAGTTCCCGAAATTAAAATCAAGTGTAATACACTTGAGAAAATAAATACTTTACATGTAAAAAATACTGTATTTAAATGTACAAGCTTCAGTTACTTAGAGAATGTACTCATGTGCATTTCCCCCAAAGCCAGATGATCCTGTGCTACTTTAATTACACATATGACCATCTGGCTCACATATGACACATGTAAGTATTCCTATAGTACATATACTTGGAAAAATTCATTGACTCTCAAACCATGGTAAAGAAACTTATTCTTAAGTTGCAAATACCAATTATTTTCCAGCTCATTAAAAAAAAAAAATTTCCCCCTTCAGAAAAGTATGTCAAAGATATCTTTGCATCATATATCCCAGAAAATATGGCAAAGGTCCTGCAATTAAAGAGGGATAAGATATTGAATTTTTAAAGAAACTGATCATTTTTAACACTAAGAAGCCTAATGATCATTTCTTTTTTCATGGCAAAAGAAAAATATATCAGGCAACTCCAACCGATAGAAAAATATTAATAATTGATAGGTTACAAATCTGTTAGTAGCTCTTTTATTTGATATAAGAGGGTACACACGGAAGTTTATTATTTAAAGATCACTAACTGCCTACAACTAGGCCCAGAAATAAACATTTGCATATACAGTCAAATGATTTTTGACAAGGGTGTCAAAACCATTCGGTGGGAGAAAAGACAGTCTTTTTAACAAACGGTGCTAGAAAAACTGCATATCCACATGCAAAAGAATGAGGTTAGCCCTTACCTAGCACCACATACAAAAATTAACTCAAAATAGATCAAAGACCTAAACATAACAGCTAAAACCATAAAACTCTTAGAAGAAAAATAAGGCAAAAATATCAGAACACTGGATTTAGCAATGATTTCCTGGATATGATGGAAAAGGCACAGGCAACAAAAGAAAAAAATAGACAAATTGGATTTCATGAAAATTTCAATATTGTGTGCAAAGGACACTATCAACAAGGTGAACAAGTAACCCATGGAATGAGAGAAACTATTTACAAGTCATATATCTGATAAGGGGTTAATAACTAGAATGTATAGGAGAACTCCTAAAAATCACCAAGGAAAAAAACAAACAACCCAATTCAAAAATGGGCAAAGGACTTAAATAGATATTTCTCTGGAGAAGACATATAAAAATGGCCAATAAGCACATAAAGAAGATGCTCATGGTACCTGGGTGGCTCAGTTGGTTAAGCATTCGATTTTCACTCAGATCACGATCTCATGGTTTGTGAGTTCGAGCCCCACGTCGAGCTCTCTGCTGACAGCTCAGAGCCTGGAGCCTGCTTTGGATTCTGTGTCTCCCTGTCTCTCTGCCACTCCCCTACTCATAATCTGTCTCTCTCTCTCTCTCTCTCTCTCTCTCTCTCTCTCTCTCAAAAGTAAATAAACATTAAAACAAAAATTTGAAAAAAAGAAAGATGCTCAAATCACTGTTAGGAGAATCAAATCAAAACCACAGTGAGATTCTGCCTCACAACTATTAGGATGGCTACTTAAAAATCAATCATCAATCAATAACAAGTGTTGGCAAGGATGTAGAGAAAATGGAACCCTTGGACACTGTTGGTGAGAGTGTAAAATGATGCAGCTGCTAATGGAAACCACTATGATGGATTCTCAAATATTAAAAATAAGACCTGGCTATTCTACTTCTTTCATATACCCAAATGCCTCGAAAGCAGGGTCTCGAAGAGATATTTTTACACCCATATTCACAGCAGCATTATTCACAATAGCTAAAATGTGGAGGCAACCTAAGTGTCCACTGAAAGATGAGTAGATAAGCAGGATGTGATATATCCTTACAGTGGAATATTATTCAGCCTCAAAAGGAAGAATATTCTGACATCTGCTACAACGTGGAAGAAGAACTCTTAGGACCTTACGCTAATTGAAATAAACTATCCTAAAAAGAAGAATAACATGATTCCATTTACACGAGGTACCTAGATTAGTCAGATTATAGAGAGAAAAAGTAAAATGGTGGTTCACAGGACATGGGGATGGGGGGAATGGGGAGTTATTGTTTACGGGCACAGTTTTAGTTTTGCATGATGAGAAAAGTTGTGTAGATGCATGATGGTGGTGACTGCACACCAATAAAAGTGTACTTAATACCACTGCACTTGAAAATGATTATAATGGTAAATATTAATTTTTAAATTTTTATTATTTTTTTAAAAGTTTACCTAGTTTTGAGAGAGACAGAGCACGAGCAGGGGAGGGACTGAAGAGAGAAAGAGAGAGATACAGAATCCCAAGCAGGCTGCAGGCTCTGAGCTGTCAGCACAGAGTCCAGTGCAGGGCTCTAACTCATGAACTGTGACATCATGACCTGTGCTGAAGTCAGAGGCCTAACCGACTGAGCCACCCAGGTGTCTGTAGTCCCTGTACAATGGTAAAATTTATTTTATGTGTGGGTAACAACCCCCAAAAATGGAACAAGATGCAAATCTTACTGTCCAAAAATATTTGTAACCCAAATTCAGCCAGAGAGCTGCAAATTTACCATCTTAAGTAATTCTTTACTTGTAATTGGTCTCCAGATGCTCTTTTCCCCCACTCTCAGTTCTTCCAAACTTTTTCTCTCTCACCTCTCTACCTTTTGCACAAAGTTCTCCTGGTTGTGTGACAGGAAGTGGTTTCTTCATGTAATGAAAAATGTTCTCAGGAATTCAGTCGTCCTTTGTGTAACACAGACAAACTCAACACTGGCTTCTCAGGGAGGTGAGGGTTTATGTGTAGGCCCCCAGAACACCCCTTGAAGGCCTGGCAATACAAGAAAAGTCTGTCTCAGTCCATCTGTCAGACATAAATCGTGCACAAGATAGACTGCAAGGTAAACTGAAGTATTTATTACTTCACAGGCAAAGTGTGTAGGAAGCCAAAGAAAATCAAGTCACATCTCAGTCTTGTTCTTCAGAGTTTCTGGGCTCCATGTCTATTTCTTGTTGAGCAAAAATGTTAATGCAGAGACATATCTGCACAGTACAGATAAGATGTGACAAAGTAAAAGTTTCAAGTTTAATTCATATTCTTTCTGATGAATTTAGAGATTTCCTTTCTTTAAGATCTGGCTTGAAAATAGCCTGGGTGTTGAACTTTGTGATGCATTTCTCAACACACTTTGCATTCTGGACCTCCACAGGCAAGCACAGAGAAGTTATTCAACAGAGTAGATTAATGGAAACCAGGAAAAGTTGGGGAGGAAAAAGAAAATGCAAACAAGTTTATAGAGCTTTACAGTACTTTGAATATATGCCCATTTCTGACCACAAGGTAAAATTATTATAGGGCAATATGTCCTTTGTCCTCTTTGAAACCACATCATACTAAACTGAATGGCAATTCACAGACTAAGAAACACAGTAATCAATAAACTTGAAAAATGGTGTGACTTTTATCTGTGATAAGAAATACATACACAAAAATAATGTATCACATTCCACCTTTCCAATTTGTTTAATGATAATCATCGATTCTGGCAAGAATACAGAAAAAAAAAAAAACCAAACAGATATTATCACACATTACCAGGAAGAGGGCAATTTATACTTCTGATTGTAGAGCAACTTGTAGTAGATAAGAAGACCCTTAGAAATGCTCTATTCATTGACCCAGTAGATCTTCTTCTAGAAATTTAGCTTATGAGATTAATGTGAGATTCCTAAAAATTGATTTAAATAAAAGGAAAAAAATGACAGCATATAGGGAATTTGGATAACAAAATATAGATAGACTGCTATATGATGGGAGGATAGAAAAAAAATCAAATGCATCAATATCTTTCAGTTGTGCATAGTTAATTTATTTGGAATGGGGGCATTGTTTGAGGAAAAAATATACCTAAATTGAAATTAAATGAAAACATATCATAACCAATTCTTATATTGGTGGTCATTAGGTAAAAATAAACAAAAACGAAAGAAACCCCCAAAATATCCATCAGTTGCTTAGGCTGTTACAAAATCATGATTTGGAAATGAAGTTTGCTTTAGCATTGATATGAGCTGAATTATGTCCCCCAAATTAATACACTGAAGCCCTAACTCCTAGTCTCACAATGTGACTGTATTTGGAGACAGGGCCTTTAAAGAGGTAATTAAGCTAAAAGGCTATTAAAAGGAAAGCCCTAACACAATCTGACTGGTGTCCTTATAAGATTAAGACACACAGAGAGACGCTAAGGAAGCATACATACAGAGGAAAGCCCAGGTGAAGATACAGCAAGAAGGTGGCCATTTGCAAGCCAAGGAAAGAGGCCTCAGGAGAAACTAAACCTGCTGACACGTTGGTCTTGGACTTTCAGCCTCCAGAACTGTGAGAAAATAAATTTCTGTGTTTAAGCCACCCAGTCTGTAATATTTTGTTACGGCAGCCCTAGCAAGTTAATACTAGAATGAATCAGACTTCTCCATAGCTCAGGGAAGTTTGAATCATTGAAAATATGTAAGCATAACTTTTAAAGTTGAAAAATGTTTTAAAATAATTATTGCCAATCTATCTACAGTGAAGGACCATTTTTTTTTAATGTCAAATCCACTGTAGACCAATACTTTGTAAAACATAAAATCACATGCTTCGATGTTACTACCACAATGTCAAATTGCTATAAAAGTTCCTAAACATTCTCAAAATCTGTACTAATTTTTCCAGGCTGGTAACAAATAGAACACGGATCTACTGTTTCATGGGCCACATTTTGAGTAAAGTCATCTTAAAGTTCATCTTGTCCAACCCCTTCAATTTATAGCTAAGAAAACTGAGGTCCTGACAAGTTCAACAACCTTCATAGTATCAGGAAGCTTGTTAGATTCCCTAGAGGAATAATGTTTCATTCAAGCTTATATAAGTCTCCAAAATCCTCAATCCATTTCCTTTCTAGCTTTGCTAATATAGGCCTGATTTCTCCCAGTTTTTCCTCTGAGAGATGTACGTCCACTCCTGACATCATTAATGCTTAAGACAAATGAGTCATTTAATTACCTTGTTCAGAAATTCTACCCCTTCTCTCAATAAATTACTTTTGCCACCTGTGAGAGACTCTTGCCTTCTCTACAGACATCTTGTTTTCATGTTCTTGAAACACACCTTATTATCAATCCTCTTGTGCAATCTTCCCTTCATTTTCCACCTTTGATTTGCCTGAGCTTTTGTACACTCTCTAAATTTATTCTGTAATCTCTTCCAGCCTCTTCTATCCCGAATGTTTTATACCTTGCATATGCCTCTTGCTCACCCTTGATTACTCTCTCTGCTCCTTCATTTACATGGTCTCTATAAAGCCTCTATTGTGTTTATCATTCAATGGTTTGCATAGCCCCTGGGCATATATTAATTTTTTTTCAAATGCTTGCCATTTCCCTCTGCATCCTTTACTTCCATCAACATGTTTTATTTGTTCTCAATCATCACAGCATGTATTACTCAAAAGATTGATTTAAAGTTTTAAAAATATCCTTGATGGGGTGCCTGGGTGGCTCAGTCACTTAAGCATCCGACTTTGGCTCAGGGCACGATCTCATGGTTCATGGGTTCGAGCCCCACATCAGGCTCTGTGCTGACAGATCAGAGCCTGGACCCTGCTTCATGGATTCTGTGTCTCCCTCTCTCTCTGCCCCTCTCTCAAAAATAAATAAAACTTTAAATTTACTTTAAAAAAAATCGTTGATAACTGTTTATTCAAAACCCTAAAATTATCTCCATTTCTTGCTAGTGACTAATGATGGTACTTATCACCCTTTTCTCAGCAGTTTTGCAGCTGACCAATTATATGATGTTGGGCAAGTCCTTTAAATTCTATAGGCCTCTTTCCTTATCTGTTATATCAAATAGTTGAACTAAATATTTTACAAGTTCTATCTGGCATTAACATTCTAAGTTCTCAATGTTTACTATGTCATTCATCTATCCCTGAAAAAGATAGTTTAATCAACCTATAACTTTTGGAATATTCTATTGTTTCTCCAGCCATCTGATCCTACCCATCTCTCAAAGTCAACATCGGATCTAATAGCTCCATTAAGTCATCCCTAATTATTCCAGCTTATATTATATTATATTATTATTATTATTGTTATATTATATTAGAATCCCTCATGTCTTATATTGATTATTTAGCCTTAAAATAGCAATTGAAAAACATATCTAAGTTTACTGTCCCCTCAATGAAGAGTCTTTGATGGCAGTCACTATGAAGTGTTAACACATATATATGTTACATATATATGTGTGTGTGTGTATATGTATATATATATGTTACACATGTGTTACATATATATGTTACATATATATGTGTGTGTGTATATGTATATATGTGTATATATATACACACACACATATATATATAGTTAAACCATTTGAAATCGCCCTTTTTTTGTAAGTAAAAAAAATGACCGAATATCAACAACTTTATGTTTTTAATCTAATATATAAAATTTGATAATTAAAACTCTATTGAGAACCTACAACTTGATACTGTGCTGACTGATGTTATATACAGTGTTTCATTTAATAGTGAAAACAGCCTATGAGCTAAAGATTATTGTTTCCATTTTACAAAGAAGGCAAATTGAAAGGTATAAATGATTTTCCAAGATCATATAGTTGAAAATAGTTAGAACAAGGATTTACAGTCAGTCTGCCTGACTCTAGAGTTCTTCTTTCTCAAATTTCCTAGAACATAGCACAGAACAGGTAAATACTGATTTCCAACTTTGAAATAATAATTGTAAAAATAAACAAACAAAAAACCCAAAGCAGACTAATAGAAAAAGAAACCTTTGAATGTAAGTTAGTGATTTGCAATAGAGAGCAAACATTTACAAGTTACGTTAGTGATTCGCAATACACAGCAAACATTTAGTTGGTGATTTGGTTCCTATTCTGACTTTCTAAAAATATGACTAAGATTTTAACTAAGTTAGCCAGTAACCACTTTCGTATTGCTAAAGACCTTGAGAGAAACCTAAGTCAGTAACTCTCCTTCCAAATGGTTGGAGAGTTCAGTAAACCTAATTCAGTAACTCTCCTTCCAAATGTATCTACAATACAGTATGTAGTTATTTAAAAAATAAACTGGTAGCTCCACATGCACCAACACAAAAGGATATAGATGATACACTGATGAATGAAGTAGGAATTTTGTTGAAGAACAAAATTGTAATACAATTACATATAGAGGTTTAGAAAAGCTATAACTGTGCCTTTGTGGTAATGTGAGAATAGACCCATCTAATTACATATTTGTGTGTACAAAAAATATTTGGAAGGATAAAGTGTTAAGTAAAAATGGTGCCTGTCTCTTTTAATATTAGAGTAGAAATATAAAGTAAAAGACAAAGAAGTTTTCTACTTTTACATTTTATTCTTCTAGATTGTTTGCATTTTTTTTTTAACAATTGTGTTCTTCTAACAGGAAAAAAAGAGGAACATTCATTCAATCATCCATTTTAATGATAAACTACTTTCCTTATTGGGAACATAGCTATGCGGTTCAAGTAAGTTTGTGTTGCAAAAAGTGCATGTTCTAACACTGACTGTAACATACAAGATTACACTTGACTATGTCTCTTTATTTCATGTGTCGTATTTCTCATTCCTATTGTGATCACTGCCGTTCCCCACTGAACAACCAATAGTAACTCTGCAATGCTCCATGTGACTTACAAAGGGCAGCTTACAAGACACCAATAGGAAACCCTACCTAGCATTCACCTGCCTGCAAGATTACCTTTACTACAATAGTAGGCATTGATCCATCCTAGGGTTGTAAAGGATAATTCCTCATAACTACATTCTCTTATATCTTCTAATAATTTTTTTTAAGTTTTATAATCTTATATTTATGGTATCAACCATTTTGTGGCCTTAATGATAGGTTGTTCTAAAAAGATAAGTAGGATCAGTAACAATTCCCATGAAAACTGTCTCCCACACTGTCTAAAAATGCGAAGTCTATTACTAAGCAAATGAAATTTCACTGATTAGAGCTGCTGATAAGGGACTTCTTATAAAATGAATAGGACTTTGAGAACCTGTGAACTCTTAGATATGTGTGTGCAATAACCTTATTCATATGTAAATATTCTCGAAAGACTGAGATGGACCAGAGTTGGTTAGGTAGAGATCCTAGAAATAGGTGAGAGATACAGGCATGTAACTGAGGAAGTGCTTCTTGGGAAGGCCCTACAAAGGACTGAGCAAAGCAGAATAAACACAAAAGGATGTGCTTTCAGATTGTCTACTCATGGCCTGATCCACCACTGTCCCAACTTCAGGCAAGGAGGCCAGGCTTTGTACCCATTATCAGTCAGTCATCAGCATCAGGTGAAGAGGATGTAAATCCCAGAATCCTCTGGGCTACAGAGCAGGCAGTTCCCCAGAGAAGGTTGGAGGGTATTAACCATTACTATGGCCACTCGAAGCAGCAGGGAGTATGTGCATACTGACTGAAAATGGGACCTGGATCCTGTGCCTACAACATCTACCAGAGCTTTAATGAAGAAAAGGGAGGAACAAAATAGGGGTAATTATGGATTGGGGCACTAAAGAAGGCAAAAGGCAGAGACTAGACTAGGTTTTCTTCTTTTCATTAAGAGGTCACCGAAGGGTAAGGCAAAGGAGGTCAGGAAGAGTCAAAAGAGTTAAAGTAGAGTTTAGAGAGTTCTAAATAGAGACTGTTACTCATTTCTTAGTTAATTAAAAAATGTAAATATAGAACTTTGTTCTGCCACTGACTGGATTAGTTTTTTCCTTTTAGAATTTAAAGCACTGACGATTATTACACACGTTCTGCCATCTATTTTGCAAACATCACCTTGAAAAACAACCTAAAGGAGCATCTGTGTCGTTAGGATTCACTAGACACCCCGTGTCCTTATCTCCAGGACTCTACCAGAGAGCAGGGAACAGGCCCACGATTTACGGTCTTCACACTTGTGGATGTGCAAAGACCGCCTTGATTAATGTGACATCATAAAGCACCACCTGGAAAGAACACCTCAGCCCACTAAAACCTGAAAAATATCTTTTCCAGAAATATACTCACTCCTTTCAGACTCTGTGCTTTTCAGAACGATGTCAACTTATAACAGCTTCTTGACATTAATTACCATGCCATCCCGTAAGTTTAACTCTCTGTGAAGCCGCCTGAAGCTGTCAGGGAGGGTCACATATTTAATATCCACTTACCTTGACACCAAAGTAATGCTCACTTTCAGCTCCTCATTCCTTTTCAAACATTAGAAGGCAAGTGACCCACCATCCAATTCACAAATCTTGATTAATTCCTTCCACTTAGCATGTCCCAATTTCTGCCAAGGTATGTGGTCTGCAGATTGACAGCCTCATTAAGAGCTTATTCAAGTGCTTGATTATACAGCTTTGGAAGTTCCTTGAGACCTGAGTCTGAGGAGTAGAATCTCCCTCCCGCTGCCCATTGCAGCACAATAGTCTGTATTATACCCATAGGCAAAGAGATTTAACGACAGTCAGTCCCTGTACTTAAGTTCTAGAAGCAGCAGTTTCTGCTCTTAAGCTTTCTCTTCAGCAGTACCTGGGTGTCTGCCAGTGTTTCCTCCCCACCAGGGCTGGGTAGAGAGGAGAATTCCAAGGACAGGCTCATGAAAGGACTGTGCGCTCAGAATCCTTATCTAGAACCAACTCCGAAGCATGCACATATTAATCAAGCCAAAGATCAAACACAGAGTTACAACTCAACTGGTTATAAACTTCAAAATAGGGTAAATGAGGAAAGAGATCTATAAGAGAAGCACTATATTCCTATTTACAAAACAGGGGGCATGTGGGTGGCTCAGTTTGTTAAATATCTGACTCTTGGTTTTGGCTCAAGTCAGGCTCTGTGCTGAGCGTGGAGCCTACTGGGAATTCTCTCTCCCTCTCTCTCTACCCTTCCCTGTTCACATGCTCATGCACACACTCTCTCTCTTTCTCTCAAAATAAATAAATAAATATATTTTTAAAAAAGTATCTTGGGGTGCCTGGGGGGCTCAGTTGGTTAAGCATCTGACTTCAGCTTCCTCTTTAGTAGGGGCCAGAAAATGACAGCAATAATTTAACACTGCTAAAATTAAGTTTCAGCCCCCCTCCTTAGTAGTTTGGATCCCCCTGTGTTTCTTTTGGGTCAGTTATTTGGAAACTGGTAGTGTTTTTCCAGTGACACTATGTCAGTATGTTAGCAAAGGTCTTAAAATAACTTGCTATCAGCAACTTAACCATATCATTGTAAATGCCATCAAGCTTTGGAGGTAGAAACTTCATAACCAGCAACAGATTATCACCCACATTTTCATATTTAAAGAACAAACAAAAGTTGAGATATAAAGAAGTAATTTTACCAAACTCATACAGTTAAAAAAAAAAAAAGACTAAGCCAGCATTGAAATGGTCTGTCTGATCACATACAACTCATAACCACCATTCTCTACTCTCTCTTGGAATCACTGCTAATGGAACTATCCTACCAACAGGACTAGAGTTTCCACCACATACAATGATGTTCAATGAGAAATTAATTCCATTTATAAATCTAAATGCCCAAATCACCTTTTCTTTGACACCATCCCTGGAGTGAGAACAAAACCTACCTTCCAAATTCCTCATAGCTCAATGCATCCCAGTTCTGGTTAGTAGCTACCTCTTTGAGGAAGCTTTCCCTAACCCCCTGCCCAGCAGACTGGGTTACAGGGTTCACTTTTGTGCTCCACAGCTCTCTCGATTGACCTCAGTGGCCACACTCACCTCACTGTTTTATAATCATCTCTCCCCTTTTTCGTCTCTTCCATTGGACCATGTGCTTCCTGATGGCAGGGGTTATGTGCTGACCAGATCTTGATCCCCAAGGGCTGGTGCTAGTAATGTACCACCTGAAATGGACTGATGTGAGCAGGGGTGGAAGTTCTAGGGAGATTGGAGAAATAGGTAATCTAGATACTAGAATATCCTGGATACAATTTCCCCTAGGAATCCTTGTTGATCTTAGACAGGCAGACCCTTCCTTTTCTGCTCAACCTCGAAGATCAGTCAACATCATTCCTATCAGGGTTTTTCTGTTCCCCTACGGTCCCCTGCAGAAGAGTCATTGCAGCAGAGGAAGAAAGAGTAAGGGATGACGCACTGTCTCTTAAATGTCTCCACGTCGTTTGGTAGAATTAGTCATATGACCCTGCCTAGGCACCCAGAGAGCTGGGAAGTCTAGTCCTGCCCAGTCCACACAAAGGAGAGAACCAGAAATGGGGTAAGCACTAATAAACCCCACCACAATCCAGAACTTGGGACCTTTTCTTGCTTTGTTCCTTTTGAGTGTGCAACCTAATCTTTACGTTATTTTGTAGAAAGTTAGGTAGCCACTAGCTGAACAAAAACTCACTGATTATTTAGAGGACAACTTAGGAGCAGCATCTCTCTAACTCTCTTCCTTCTTGAAGAAACGATGATGAAGGTTTCTTCGTAGGAGTGAGGAGAAGGACTTTGAATTGAAGAGGCAAAGGTTGGAATTGGTCCTCAACTGGGTCATTGAGAGGTGTTTTGAAAAAACCACCAAATACCAGGGAGAAATGAAATGCCTACTGCTACCTAAGACAGCCACTTTCATAAAAGGCAAATGAGCTAAACTCATGAGCTAAACTCATATAGCATTTTAGTACTTACAAAGCTTTTTTTAAAAAGAGGTTGGGGGACTTAGGTGCCCTTTTTTACTGTGATAAAGTAGAAATAACATAAAATTTACCATTTTTCCCACTGAAAAGTGTACAATGCAATAGCATTAAGTACATTTATGATACTGTGCAATCATCACCACTGTCGTCACCACTAACTGTTTCCATCAGGCCATCACTGTCCATTTCCACTTTCCCCCAGCCCCTGAAAACCTCTAATCTGTTTTCCATCCCTATAGATTTGCCTGTTCTGAATATTTCATATAAATGAGATCATACAATATGTAACGTTTTGTTTTGTCTTCTTTCATTTAGCATGCTCTCAGATTCATTCATCTTGCATCATGTATTAGGGCTTCATTCCTTTTCATGGATGAACAACATTTTATTGTACGGACATACCACAGCTTATTTACTTATCTACCTATTTACCTTTACCACTTGGCAGACATTTGTGCTGTTTTCATCTTTTAGCTCTTGTGAACAGTTTTGCTATGAACATTCATGTACAAGTTTTTGTTTGGACACCTGTTTTCAATTACTTGGGAGCATCATGTCTAGGAGTAGAATTGTTGGGTCATTTTATAATTCTATGTTTAACTTGTGGCAGACTCTACGAAACTTTTTAACATAAACTATTAAATTTAATCTTCCCAGTATGTATTACAATCCTTATTTTACAGATGAGGCTCAAAGACATTAATTGAATTGCCAAACTAGGCCTTGATTCACCATTCTACAGTAAGCATTTTATGAAATCACAGTGAAAACCAGAGTAAGACAGATTCATTTCTGGATATATATTTCTTCCACCTTAAAAATAAGATGAATCTTAAAACAGAATATTTCATAATAGTGATAGAATACCATGGACTCCAGGATAAGGAAAAATCCTTCCTAGCTTCTGCATTCTCTTGTATGCTTCATTAATTTAATTTTTAGGTCACTACTTTTATTAGCTTGAAGGAGCTGGCATAACAAAAAATGAAAAATGCTCTAAATAAAAATTAGACCTGTTACATATTTACAAACACGGAAGTGATTCTTTCTGTCCCAAGACATAGAAGTGGTGGTGTCACTTGCTAAGTTAGGATGTATGAAATGTCACAAAGGGACAAATACAAAGAAATGGGTTACAGGGAGAGAAGTGGACACACTGGAGCTATAGCCAAAAGAGCCTCACCTTTTGCCGTCCTGTAGTACACAGTCTGTGGCTAAAAAGTCCTGAGCAACTTTTAACATTTGGATAGTTTTGGTGGTCCAGCTCAGAACTAACCATTTCTGAAAACTGCCTCCTTCCACAGATCACAGTAGTGGAAGGTGGGGAATGTGGAAGCCAAGCTTGCACTTTGGGACCCTCACTATTGGTCTCAGTTGAATTGAACTAGGGCAGCTGAGGCCAATCAAATTCTCATACTTATAAATTTGGAATTGAAACTAGGAAAGTAGTTAATGTATGCATGCAGTCAAGACTATAATGTGAGAAAACAGGGCTATGGAGCAGCCATATTCTGCCTTGTAGATAAAGGAGCAGCTTAAAAAAATAGTGGGATGAAACAGTGACACAAAAATAAACAGGGAGAAAGAGAGAGAGAGAGCTGTCTTATTTCTAGGACCAGTCCTTTCCTGAAGATGTAGGATTCTGTGAGAACCTCTATACTCTTGTCATAAACCCATTTGGCTTAAGCTATGTGGTAGACTGGCCAGCTATTTACCAATTACCATTACATGGCCAGCTAATTACCATTGGTATTTACCAATAAATACCAAATGAATATTTATATATCCATTTCCTTTCACCCTGGGCACACAGCCAAGTATATTCCCAGCTTCCTCTGTATTTATCTGTGGCCATGTGACTGGGCCCTGACCAACAGAATGTGAGAGGAAGTGACATTCTCCACTTTAGGCTTGGCAGTAAGAACCTCCCCCATGACTCTTCACTGGCTCTCTTTCCTCATAGGCCAGCTGGGTGCCCACAAAGGCAATAGTGAAAGCCTTGTATTGAAGATGTCACAGCCTTCTTAGCCTAAGTTCTGACAGCATGCTTGGAGCAGCCATCCCATCCTCACCAGGGAGGCTTTCCAAGCTCAAAAAATAAATTTCTCTTATGTTAAGATTTCAAAGAGACTTCAGGCTTTATGTAACACATCAAGCTTTATCTGAACTAATGCAAGGTAGTTTCGGTAGGTTTTTTGTTTTTTGTTTTTGTTTTTTTTTTTTTGAAACCTACCATCAAAGAGTCTTAAAGCATCACACCTTCCATAGCTTCTCTTCTTATTCAGTTACCGTCTGTTGAAAAGGCTGAAGACCTTGGGCCAAATACTTCATGTGCCACACTCTGGAGACTGCAGCAGAGGGTAGAGGTAAAAGATTCAATCTCCAGGATGCCAAACAAGGCTACCTCAGGTGACCTCACATACCCAAACACACTGCCTTTGTTGACAGATATCCTTTGAATGCTCTACCAGTTCTGAGAGTGATCGGCCACCCTCTCAGTCTCCATATGGCTGTGCAAGCTAAAAGCAAAAATCTTTCATGTAGAAACTTTGTGTTTCTATTGAAGTCAGTACTGAAACATGTTTCTTTTCCAAATGATTCAGGCAGATTTCCAAGAGGGCCCAATAACACCCTGTTCAATTACCGGAGTTCTAGCAAGGAAGGGCTGACCAAAGAAAATGGCTTTATCAAAGAGCTATATTGACAGCTGCTATGCCTTTAAGTATTCTGGAAGGCAGGTTTGAAAGCAACAGCTTTCTATGTGCAATATACCAATTTCCTGTTCTCTCCACATAAGCAATAACTCCTGTGTAACAGCAAATTTAATGGAGTCGTAAGGGCTATTAACAGAGGACATATAAGGCAGATCTTCTTGACATTATTTTACAAACCTAATTGGGCTGTCTGGTCAATAAAATGTCTCTAGAATAGATATGTTAAATGCAACAGAGCTTGTTTTGAGCCCAAGTGCTTGCTTTAAATGGCATGTAGTTTTTGTAATATTTAAGCTAATAGTCTTCATTATCTATAACATACAAGTTGAAGGTGTAAGAGCTTAAGTTCAGGGGAAACAATGAAACCGTATTACCTCCATGTAATTTTATCAGTCTTTCAAGAATAGAAAAAGCCTCCAAAATGTGGGGAAATATTAATACTTCACTTTGGGATCTGTTTTTTTAGCACCAGTGCTAAGGCCCAGAGAGATTTGGGGTAGCCATAAAAGCTATCATCACCCTCCCAACTACAGCTGCTTTCCTCAAACTCTTCTGATATCCCACTTTACCCAAAATATGCCATTTTGTTCTTGTCTATAAAAAAAAGTCCACAGAATCTGATAAGCTAAATATTTGAAAGATCACAACATTAAGTAGAACATGGTGTTCCCCATCCTCGGAAGGCATGTATCCTTGGAGACATGTGGTAGTGGTGGGGGGGTGTAAGTTCTTCAGCACTTTTTCTGGTATCTCAATATTGTGGTCCACAAAAGGGGAGTGAATGAGATAGAAGAAGCCCTCAGCAAGACCATAGTCAACTTCTTTAGTTTTCTACTTTGATATTGTACTCTGGAAGACACAAAGTACCTCATATGATTATCTCATTTAATATTTAAAAGAAGACTATGAAACAAGATCTGCAAAATTTGAAGATTAGACTAGAATAAGACAGAAAAGATCAGCTACCCAATAAGTGGCAGAGAGATTTTTGATTTTAAGAACAAACAATAGATTTTCAGTCTTTCTGATGTTCATTCCTATGGATCTAACATAATTTTTTCCACAGGACTTTAACACTAGAAAAATATCATTAGCATCCACCATAGCTCTACAGACAAAGCAGAAACATTTGAGTGGACAGACACTAAGGAAACATACAGTGCAATTTAGAGCCAATAGAGAGCAGCGATTCCATTCGTGATAGTGAAAGTTGTCCTACATAATAACATCCTCTCTTATCTCCCTCACACCAGCCATGAAGGTTTTCAAAAGTAACTGCAGGCTAATTTGTTTATTTTTCTTCATATTTTGTATTTTCTTTATTATTGTGTATTGTATTACAGTACTGTAATCATTTTTATATGAATATTTTGGGGTTGTCGAACAAATCATCTGAGTTTCTGTTATTTCTTGTGGGGGAAATTCACGTTGATATACAAGTGCTTCGGATTACAAGCATGTTTCTGGAATGAATTATGCTTGCAAACCAAGGACTTACTGTATCATGAGTAAGTTGGTTTGGTTAAATGTGAATCTCTGGATATATCAGAAAAAATGAGAGGGGGTCGGTAAGACTTTTATGTTGCCTCAGGGGACAGAACTAGTAGGAGCTGATTTTATCTCCAAATAGTAAAAACTTTTTGAAATGAACAAAGCAGTGGCCTCCATGTGAATTCTTCCCTTCCCTGGAAATACAGAAACCAAGTAACTCCTTGTCAGATAGATGGCAAAAGGGATCCTTGCAAGGATGAATTCCTTAAATTATCCCACACTTGCAATTTAGGAAACCCTAAATTTCCTTAGAAATCCCACCTGCCCTGCTCCCCCTGCCACTTGTCTTATTTTTTACTGCCTCTCATTAAGCACTGTTAAGTAATACTTCATTCAACCATCACAACATCTTCTGTGATAATTATTACTCCCATTTTGTGATAAGGAATATAAGGCTTCCACATGTTAAATAACTTGCCAAGAATCATCCAACTAACAAGCAATAGAACTCAAATTTTAACCCAGATTCTTAACCATTATTCATTCAGCCACTTATAACTTTGCTATGTTACCTTACAACAGCAGCACTATAGCTTGTGAGAAATGCAGACTCTTAGGTCCTAACCCAGACCTACTGAATAAGAATCTGCATTTTAATAAGATCCCTGGTGATTTGTATGCACAAGAAAGTTTCAGAAACCTTAATTCATAAAAATGTATTTTTTAATAATTCCAAAAGTACTTCTGATCATTAAACTTGCTCCATGGTTCATTCTATTCCTGGGCCTAGTCTAAATCATGGACAATATATTGATCTTCTCACTCTTAGTTGTATATTAGTCATGTTTTTTACTTTGTTAGCTTTGACATCTTGAGGTCTTACTGACACCAGAAGGGACTACCCTCCTGCGTTTAGCTAATTCCTAGGATAGTAAACATGTACCCAACAGCATGCTCTTCAAAAGCAAAACAACCAATCCAGAGCTCCTACCCCCAACCACCACCTTTACTGGGATCTCAGGGGCTCTCACATCCCAAGCCACTATCCACTTCCCCTAATCACCCCAGTGTCAGGTACCAGACAAGTAGGAGAAACCCCTACATCTCAGGGCCCACTGAAACTATTCAAACTAGCTAACTCCAAACCTGCTTTCTCTGATTTATCTTTCCTATGGAAACCACCATGAAGGCTCTTGCCCACATTATCCCCCCACTTCCTCTGCCTCCTAACCAACCCTGTTGCTTTCTCTTGTTGTCCTGTGTGGCATGCCATGCCTCCTGCATCCAGGAATCCGTGAATATAAATTTTTTTTTTCCTTTGGGGCACTTGGGTGGCTCAGTCGGTTAAATGTCTGACTTCAGCTTAGGCCATGATCTCACTCTTCATGAGTTGGAGCCCACATTGGGCTCTCTGCTGTCAACGCAGAGCCTGCTTCAGATCCCCTGTTCCCCTCTCTCCCTGTCCCTCGCCTGCACATGCTCTCTCTCTCTCTCAAAAATAAACAAACATTAAAAAGATTTTTTTTTTCCTTTATGAAAATCTGTATGTCATGTCTGTATGTCTTACCATACCTGATTAAAACAAATCATGGGTACATTTTAAAACAGTTAATATAAACTTAGGTCACTTACGTCTCAAAAATGTCTCTGATCTGTATTTAAAATGTTTCTGCTAGTATAATAGCTGGATTGGTTTTCTGAGTCAACTTGGGTATGAGAGCTCATTCTTCCTTTGAAGAGGATCATTGAGGATTCTTTAGAGAGACTCTTTGTAGTTGCTAGAAGTGGTGAGTAGTTTGACTAGCCAGTTAAGATTCCTTCTTCAACCCCTGGGTCTCCACGGTGCACCTCTGAACCTCTATGTTGGGTTCCCATCACCCTACAGGACTGCCATAAACATACTACAAGATAGACTCAGGCAAAATGTGTTATTTTGACCCCAAGTCTATAGCAGGGCAGTTACTTAATAACACTCAGTCTTCTGCTCTGCCAGGTCATTCACCCAATCTCTCACTCTTAAGATGTCTCAGATGTGAGTCAAAAACCAATCCACAGCACCCCTCAAAATGCAGGAGTCACATATCAAGCTTTTCAAATTATTTGTTGAAGCTCCTCTTGGGTGGATGATATAGACACTCCTGCTCTATCTCAATAGAGAAGAGGATTCTGAACACAGTCAGAAGTTCTAAAGAAGTCTTCTTCTTAATGTCCAATTTTTTTGGCATTTTTAAATCTCTGAGATTAAAAATGGGGGGGGGGGGGCGGTGAGCAGCTGAAGTCACTTTTAAAAAAGGGACGGATCTAAGTGGCCCAGACCATCGGCCCTGATCCCTGATCTCTCATCCCTAGTCGAGGGCCTGGACTCCCTAAACTGAGGCAGGCAGCCTCCCAGCCAGGCCCTAGAAGTCAAACCCATGGGCTGGTCCCGTTTCGAGCCCGTGGCCAGGACTGTCTTGGCCCCTGGGCCTGCACTGCCTGCAGGGGCAGCCCCTTGGCCTGGACTGGGGGCTGAAATGTGGGAAGGGTGGTTTCTTTTTTTCTTTTTTCTTTTCTTTCTTTCTTTCTTTCTTTCTTTCTTTCTTTCTTTCTTCTTTCTTTCTTTCTTTTTTTCGTGCTTCAGAGACACCAGAATTAGTAATACTATTTTTGATTTTGGAAAAAAAAAAAAAAAAGGGAATAACTTGGGGCGCCTGGATGGGTTAGTTGGTTAAGCCTCCAACGCTTGATTTCAGCTCAGATCATGATTTCACAGTTCATAGGATTCAGTCCCATATCGGGCTCTGCACTAACAGCAGAGAGGATGCTTGGGATTCTCTCTCCTTCTCTCTCTGCCCCCCCGACTCACTTGCTCTCTCTAAAAATAAATAAACTTTTAAAAATATAAATAAAAAAGGAATGTTTACTAAACTATAACTGGCATATAGTAAATTGCATGTAAAGTGTACAATTCGAAGTTTTGACATACATTCACACACCAATGAAGCCACACTACAGTCAACATAAGGAACATGTCCATCACAGCCAACAGTTAACTCATCCCCCTTTGTAACCCTTCCCCCTCCTTGCTGGCCCCTCCGGAAACGACTGATCTTCTGTCACTATATATTAGCTGATTTTGTAGACTTGTATATAAATAGAATTACACAGTATTTACTTTTTTTTATTGCAAGATATACATGACATAAAATTTATTATATCAACCCTTCTTGAGCATATATCTCATTAGTATTAAGTACATTCACATTGTTGTACAAGTATGCACTCTTTTTTTGTATGACTTCTTTCATTCAGCATAGTATTTTGAGATTCATTCATTTCAGTGTTCAATGGTTCACTCTTTTTTATCACTGACCAGTATTGCATTGTATGGCTATACTATGATATGTTTATTTATTCACCTATTAATGGACATCTTGGTTGTTTCCAGCTTGAGGCTGTTGTAAATAAAGCTGCTATAAACATTTAAGTATAAGGCTTTGTAAAGATAATTTTTCATTTCTCCTATGCAAGTACCAAGCAGTGAGATGGCTGGGGCACATTTAACTTTATAAGATACTGCCTGTTTTTCAAATGGGCATAGCATGTTACATTCCCACCAGTGGTGTCTGAGAGTTCCAATTCCTACACATCCTCACCAATATTTGGTATGGTCAGATTTTTTTCTCTAGTTGCTCAATAGTTGTATAGTGACATCTTATTGTGGTTACATAACTTAGAAAAGGTGGAATCAGAGTAGTGGTCATTCTGGGGCTAATCATTCCTTAGTGCTGAACTGAACCCTTCTGAGTACTCTATACAGAGTCTTATACATCATGAGATTTTCCCTGGGGGGCCCAGTGGGAACAGGAACTATGCACCCCCTCCCAGGAAAGAAGGTAAAACTGACCCCTGTTATTCTATCTTGGCAGAAAGCTGAAGACTCCAATTGATTTTTGACCATCTTCTTTAGCAGTTCAGGCCAAGTAGATTCACATCTCACTTTGGAAGGTGAGAATAAGAGCCATCTCTTTTCTTGGGTATTCAATCAAAACAGAAAATAAAACCTCACTTAACATATTATTATATATATAAACAATACATCCCCCCTATGTTTTGTTTGACTGAGTTTCCATAAATAATTTCATATGACTATAGCACAGGGTGATGGTTCTCTAGACAATGATGATGAGTCATGTACATCCAGTTTCTTCTGGCACACAACTTTCTAAGGTATGTTCTTTACACTCTTACATATACAGTGACTCCAATATATTTGGTAAATTTACAATTCAAACTTAGATAAAAGGAGTGTGATTATAAAGTAAATCTTGACTTGGGGTGAAGGGCATGTTTCTGGAGTCATTCAGGACTGCGTTTGAATCCTGATTCTTCACTTACTGGTTGTGAAAAATTATGCAACTAACAACCTCCTTGAGCTGCCAGGAAACCAAGTTGCTTACAAACAAGAGAAACAGGTTCACAATTAGCTAGTTAAATAAGATGACATAATGCAATGCATCGTTTTCCATATAATGCATATAATGCTTTTCCATATAATGCGTGTAATGATGCAAGATAATATACAATACAACTATAATAAATTTTAATATACTTTGAGAATTATTATTATGCAGTAGAATTACTTCTTATCATAGAAACTAAGGCAACCCATAATCTGCAGAGACATGGACATTCTAGAACTTTGAATAGACACTTCTCTAAAGAAGACATCCAGGGAACTTTCCAGAACGCTCGCTGAAAAGCGGAGGAGCGGCGGCTGCCCAAGCTGCGTCCAGCAATGCGCTCCTTCCCGCTCCCCCACACCGGCCTTGGCCCCCTCATTGGCTGTAGAAAATGGTGAAAGAAACTACTTACTATGATGTTTTGGGGGTCAAACCCAATGCCACCCAGGAAGAATTGAAAAAGGCTTACAGGAAATTGGCTTTGAAGTACCACCCTGACAAGAATCCAAATGAAGGAGAGAAGTTTAAACAGATTTGTCAAGCTTATGAAGTGCTCTCAGATGCGAAGAAAAGGGAATTATATGACAAAGGAGGAGAACAGGCAATTAAAGAAGGTGGAGCAGGTGGTGGTTTTGGCTCCCCCATGGACATCTTTGATATGTTTTTTGGAGGAGGAGGAAGGATGCAGAGAGAGAGGAGAGGTAAAAATGTTGTGCAGCAGCTCTCTGTAACCTTAGAAGATTTATATAATGGTGCAACAAGAAAACTAGCTCTGCAAAAGAATGTGATTTGCGACAAATGTGAAGGCCGAGGTGGTAAGAAAGGAGAGGTAGAATGTTGTCCCTATTGCCGAGGTACTGGAATGAAAATAAGAATTCATCAGATAGGACCTGGAATGGTTCAGCAAATTCAATCTGTGTGCATGGAGTGCCAGGGCCATGGGGAACGGATCAGTCCTAAAGACAGATGTAAAAGCTGCAATGGAAGGAAGATAGCTCGAGAAAAGAAGATTCTAGAAGTTCATATTGACAAAGGCATGAAAGATGGCCAGAAGATAACATTCCATGGTGAAGGAGACCAAGAACCTGGACTGGAACCAGGAGATACCATCATTGTTTTAGATCAGAAGGACCATGCTGTTTTTACTAGGCGAGGAGAGGATCTTTTCATGTGTATGGACATACAGCTGGTTGAAGCACTGTGCGGCTTTCAAAAGCAAATATCTACTCTAGACAACAGAACCATTGTCATTACCTCTCATCCAGGTCAGATTGTCAAGCATGGAGATATCAAGTGTGTGCTGAATGAAGGCATGCCAATTTATCGTAGACCATACGAAAAGGGTCGCCTAATCATCGAATTTAAGGTAAACTTCCCTGAGAATGGCTTTCTCTCTCCTGATAAACTGTCTTGGCTAGAAAAGCTCCTACCTGAGAGGAAGGAAGTAGAAGAGACTGATGAAATGGACCAGGTAGAACTGGTGGACTTTGATCCAAATCAGGAAAGAAGGTGCTATTACAATGGAGAAGCTATGAGGATGATGAACATCACCCTAGGGGAGGTGTTCAGTGTCAGACCTCTTAATGGGGCCAGTGAAGAACACTGCTGGCATTTTATATGCAGTAGTGAACGAATGAAGGACTATAATCATAGCTCACTACTTGCTATTATTGTTTTTGTTTTAATATTCAACTATAGTAGTGTTTTAAAAGTTAAATGAAGAATAAAAAATATAAAAGCTCTGACTTTGCCCTGTATGTATGATGACTTCAGTGTGCAAGATAAGTTTAATACTTGTAAAAACTACTTTTAAAAAATCTCCCTTAGCATTTGTTAGAGGCCCGACCTTGTAATTGATCTCAGCTCTATGTACATGAACTAGTTTAGACTGAAAATGCTAGGTAAATGTATTGACTTCAGTGTATGACCCTTAATTGTTAAGCTATGAAGTTAAAACTTGTGTTTAATTGGCAATCAGAAAAAGAATTTGTAGAGAAGTGTTGGTCTGTAGTTCTATTAAGTGGGATTCATTGTGATGCTTCTGCATTTATTCTGTTGCCTCAACTGTTACTTAAAGATGGCATGCTGTGTAATTTGGCCTGTGGTATCAGTGGTGGAAAGGATACCTTTCTAAAGAAGGGGTTTATCATAATCTGCTGTTTGAGGGCTTGCACTTGTAGAACTGCATTCCCTTCTGCTGTGCCATCTTTTTTTTAAATATATATATATATATATATATATATATATATATATATATATTTAATATATATGTATAGACACACACCAGTCCTGGTTACATTTTTTTCCCTTCTCTTCGGACCATGATAAACTTCAGAGTAGTGACTATGGGAGCAGGGTAACTTAGAGTGAAGAGATATTTACACAGAAAAGTAAATTTGCATGTATGAGCTAGGAAGGTGTTTTTTAGGTATGTTACAGGCTTACTTTAAACAATTTAACTTACGTTCCGAAGTAACTGTAATTTAATGTTGGTAGTATAGCAAATTATGATGAATAGCTTTAATTGTATGTTTAAAAGTCATGTTCACAAGCTTAAATCTGGGTATCAGAATTAAGCAATTCTTGAAATGTATGAATGTCTCCTTAATATACTGATTACAAAGCATTAAAAAAAAAAAAAAGAAGACATCCAGATGGCCAACAGGCACATGAAAAGATGTTCAACGTCACTCCTCATCAGGGAAATACAAATCAAAACCACCCTGAGATACCACCTCACGCCAGTCAGAGTGGCTAAAATGAACAAATCAGGAGACTATAGATGCTGGCGAGGATGTGGAGAAACGGGAACGCTCTTGCACTGTTGGTGGAAATGCAAACTGGTGCAGCCACTCTGGAAAACAGTGTGGAGGTTCCTCAAAAAATTAAAAATACACCTATCCTATGACCCAGCAATAGCACTGCTAGGAATTTACCCAAGGGATACAGGAGTGCTGATGCAGAGGGGCACTTGTGTCACAATGTTTATAGCAGCACTCTCAACAGTAGCCAAATTATGGAAAGAGCCTAAATGTCCATCAACTGATGAATGGATAAAGAAATTGTGATTTATATACACAATGGAATACTACGTGGCAATGAGAAAGAATGAAATAAGGCCTTTTGTAGCAACGTGGATGGAACTGGAGAGTGTTAGGCTAAGTGAAATAAGTCATACAGAGAAAGACAGATACCATATGTTTTCACTCTTATGTGGATCCTGAGAAACTTAACAGAAGACCATGGGGGAGGGGAAGGAAAAAAAAATAAGAGGTTAGAGAGGGAGGGAGCTGAAACATAAGAGACTCTTAAAAACTGAGAACAAACTGAGGGTTGATGGGGGGTGGGAGGGAGGAGTGGGTGGGTGATGGGTATTGAGGAGGGCACCTGTTGGGATAAGCACTGGGTGTTGTATGGAAACCAATTTGACAATAAATTTCATATTAAAAATAAATAAAGATAAAAAAAGAAATTCCGCAGTAAACCTATATGAGAAACACTTACTTGGCACTAATGTTTGTAGGTTCAAACATAGGGGTGATCCAAAGATACTCCAGCAATTTCAACTCTTCTCTTTCTTAATGATGAACAAATGAAAGATATTAGATTTAAAAAAATGTATTATATAAGATTAAATGATTTGTCATTACTACTAAACTCTTTGTACTTGAGTATTTGGAGAATACAATCCTTCAAGCCATTTTGGCTCTTAACTTGATTATTAGGTTTCCTTTGCTGACTTTCTTTCTCATCTGCAGAATGGGGACAATAGTGGTGCCATGTGCCACTGTTGTGGAAATTCAACAAGATAATTCTTGTAAAAGCACTTAGCATAGTAATAGTACTCAAGGCTATAGGCTGTAGGCTATAATTACTTTATATACACACCAAGACACTCAAACCAGAGCGCTTTGGATCAAGGCAAGTTGAAAGCTTAACAGTTCTCAGTGAGACCATCATAAGTTATAAACCAATTCAATTGCTTCAAATAAAATAACCACAAATTAAACACGTTACCTGCAAAAGTTCTATACCATATTCTCAGCCTCTTAATTAAAATTGTGGAGTGATATTTATCTGTTTCAAGTGAAAATGTTATTTGGGAGCCATTGCAAACAATAGTATAGTTTTATTTTACATACTAACTGAAGTCCATAAAAAACAATGAGAAGAACTGAAATTATCAAGAAATTTTATATTTTTACATTCTAGATTCTTCAGATATGGTTGATGTCATAATTCCCCAATCAGAATTTAAGTTTCTTGAGACTAAGGACTGTTTATTACTCATTACTGTCTATCACTTCTAGGTAACGCATAAATAAATGTGTGCTGAAGTAACCAGATCCCAAACACCTTCTTCTTTACTCCATCTTAAAATGTAAGGTATAAGTAAAACAAAACAAAACAAAACAAAACAAAAACACTGATTACCTAAGTAAAGATATCTATATTTAAAAGTAGATCTTAAGCAATAGGAATTACTATACCAGTAATTTGCTTTTTGGCACCTCAAACTAATTTCCATCCTTCTAGAAACATCTGGGTAGAATCAAAATTAACCATTTTGATCCTACTTCACTTATCCCTATCTTACCTCATCTTCTGATGGATTGTCTATATGAGAAGTTTTCCCTTTCCCAATGTACTCCAGCCCTTACTGATCTCCCGCACTTTCAGACTCCTAAAACACTAGTGATCTGTTACATAGTGAAAAAGTATCTCCAATTTAATAGGTATTTCTGACACTTCAAGGTAGCTGCTCTGAGAGAGAAAAACCCTAGAATTAGAGTCTGAAGCCTGGGTTCAAACGCTGGTCTCACTATTTACAGGCTGAAGGGACTGATGCTTGACATCTATCTCAATTTCCTTAGGGTAAAACAGGCATCGTATTTTAAAGTTGTTATCTTACCCCGGGTGCCTGAAAAATGGCATGTCAATTGACTGATTCACTGAGTGATTGATAAAATTCTCACCAATAGCAAAAATACTGCAGACCCCACAAAATTCCACAAAACAAAGTGAATAGCTTATGAAGTTTTCTTTATGTGGCACATATTCTTGTACTGACACCCATGGACTTCAAGAGAGCTGTGCATGCCCTGAGATGGTATGAAAAATTACATGTGTGTATTCACATGTGTGTATTTGAGGGAGAGATGAAACCAGCAGTGTTGAGAACCACTGTTCTCAGATGATATAAAGCCAGATGTGAGAGGGTGGAAGAGGGAAGGGGAGCATATAATTCAAGGTGCCGAAGGAGCTGGTGAGGGTGAAACAGGACTGCTGGTCAAAGCAACAGTAGGTTGGGTACTAATCTAACTCTGGTCTAGTCTAGACCTACTTAGTCTCCTAATCCATGATCTCTCTCTCTCTAATTAGTCTAACCAGTCAACCTTGACTGGCCCACAATACCCCTACTTCCCACCACAGTGCCTAGAAAATAACAGGCATGCACCAATTATCTGCTAAGAATTTCTTCCAATTTTCTTACCTGTAAAAGGAAGGAGATTGAGTAAAAACTATCTTGAAGGTTCCTGCCAAGAAAAACCTCTATTACATTCGAAGCTAATTATAGAAAAACAAAACAAAACAAAACAAAACAAAACAAAAATATGGGAACTGCCTTTCCCCATCTAGAGAAGGTCAGAATTCAGCATCCTACTCCAGCCTCACACTTAACAAACTTGTTTCTAGATGAACCTCACCTCCAACAACTCATTCCTCAGAAAGATGACTTCTAGAGACACCTGGGTGGCTCGGTTGGTTAAGTGTCCAATTTCGGCTCAGGTCATGATCTCATGGTTTGTGAATTTGAGCCCCACTTTGGGCTCTGCACTAGTGCAGAGCCCGCCTGGGATTCTCTCTCTCTCCTGCTCTCTGCCCCTCCCCCACTCACTCACTCATTTCCCCCCCTCCCCCTCTCAAAATAAAAAAAAAAAAAAGAAAGATGACTTTTATTATTTTGGTTGTTATTCTGTTAAGTAAGCTACTGACAACTCCTTAAGATCCCTGCTTTCTTTGGGGCTCTGACAAGGGGCAGGTAACGGATACAGTGCATTAACAAATCAGTAATATTTGAAGAGTTACTCCTCTCACAGCCAGGCTTTTAACAGGCCTGGATTTAAATGGCATCTCTTTCAAGCACATTTCCTTTATCAGTATTTGAAGTTTCAAAGAGCAATCAATGTCAAGGATCTGAATGTTAAAATACAGCAGACCTTTGGAAGTGCAATTATCATTTTCTCCTATAGATAATTAACAACTGAAAAAAATTTACTTCTACTGAGGGCTTCTGGGAAAATATCACTGAACCCTACCTACATGCTTTGAAAGAATCAGGTGTTCAAACTACCAACAGGGCAGCCTGGGCTTTGTGGTGCTGTTCTAGCAGTGGTGATGGCTTCGAACTAGATAAGCTTCCCAGTGCTACCCCTTCCTTCCCCTTCCCATCCACATACCCACATGAACTGCAAAACACTGTACAACCTGCAGCTCAGGGCTACAGCCAATTGTGATGAAATAGTTCTTTCTGTTACACACAAAGGAGCATTAGAAGAATCAAACCTACAAGTTTCACTTCAGTACTCCTCTGAAAAAATACAAGATGGTTAAAATTGACTTCAACTAGTACTGAAATGATAAACATCTCAGCATAAGATGTTGGTTGGACTTAAACATAAAGGAATTTCTAACAGATTCAGCTGCTTAAAAACGAAATAGGATGTCTTCAGGGTATAACAAAAGTTGTTCAAGCAAAGCTATTTAATCTACTATCAATGTGATTCCCACAGAAAGTGGGGGCTCATTTTTCAGGTCTTCCAGAGCTTTAGGGTTCTATCTTTCTCTAAAGCAGACCTTTCTTTAATTTGTTTCATTGCAGTGACATGGAAATTTTCAGACACAGAGACAGAGAATCTCACATAGTATTTATCCTCTAAAATTCAATACCAAATATTTTCACAGTAAGCCCATCATACTTTAGTCCTCTTCCAGACTCTTCCATAGTCTGAGTATCCCTGGGCCCCCTGGCATGTGTTAATATCTCCATGATTGGGCAGAAGGAAGAGGCATCATAACTTTTTTGTCCCGTCATTTCCCCCCGAAAGAAAAGAAAGTGTTACAAAATTCTACCAGTGCACAACATGCCTCATTTGGGAATTTTCCTAAATTCCCCCATAACCATTTGTTTCCCTCTTAAGGAAGAAGGAAAATGAGTAATTTTTGTTGAGTACTAGGAAATATGCTAATGGCTTCAGATACCTTCATTTCATTCATTTCAGTCATGAGAATCACACTTTGAGGTAGTTTCAGTATGTCCACTTAATAAATGAAAAATCTGAGACCTAGACAGTTTAAGTCAAATGTACATGGTCACACCACAAGTAACACAAAAGCCAGAACTCGAGACCTTGTGTGTTCAAAATACCCCTGGCCCAACCTATCTAGAACTCTAGCATATAAAGGTGTGGTCATAAACCAGGAAACAGAGACCTGCGCATCTTTATTCTAACCGTGAACTGATCCTTTCAGTAGGCTTTGCAAGAGAGGAATCATTAGAGTACAAATAACCTAAAGGAAAAAAAATTTTTTCCCTGAAAACTGAGGTGAAAAGAATGTGGGAGAGCGGAGCAGTGAATTGTCAGGGAACAGCTCGGCTAAGGAAAGCTCATCCACATCAATCAGCTCTTGGAGTCGGTGCCCTGAGAGAGAACTGACATGAAATTACACAAAAAGTTATGAGGCTCAAGACACTGAAGCTCTTCTTGGGAAGAAAATCATCTTTCATCCTCAGCTGACCCCAGGAAGAAAGGGGGCAGAATAAAACCTGAGAGATGACAATCTGAGGAACTAGGGTGGGGTTTTGGTGCAGCTGGAGCGAGAGCAAGATGAATTAAAAAACAGATTATCTGCATAGATTCAGCTGAAGTTGAAATGAATGCCTCTTGTTCAGCTAGTATTTCAGGGGCTCCTGTGTGCTCCTCGTGGGGGAAACGGTACCCAGATCAATGATCTAGCATCAGAGCAGCTAGTGGAGAACAGACCACAGAGCAAGACACCCCATCACACCAGACTCACAGGTAGTTTTGAACAGAAGACCTCTGTTCCTGTGCTGGCTGAAGACTCATGAATTTCACAGAACTACTGCTGGGAATTGAGACCCAGAGAAAAAAGGAATGGGGAATATGCAGCATTCAATGATAATGTCTTGATGGTATTCAGAGGAGAGTTTTTGATATTTTCAACTAAAGCATTAGGAAAAAAAAATGAAATTTGGCCTCTATCTCACATCACACACAAAAGTTAATTTAAGCAACGATGATGTTTTTAGAGGAAAACATAGAATATTTTGTGAAATATGAAAATTTTTCTTGGATAGGACACCAAAAGTACTAACCACAAAAGCACAAGCCAGACTCAAAATGATATATATTCTCTCTGACACAATGTCCAATTCAAGCTCTCCTCTCCTCATGAATTTTATTTTGGCGGGGGGAGGTGGAGACACACACACACAGTGATATCTTCTTTCTCTCAACTCCTGTTGTAATTATGTCAGAATTATTTAAAAATTATCACACAGTGCTATCATATTTATTGTGAACAGTTCTTTACTGCCAGCCATGGTACAGTGGAAAATGTTTAGTAACAGACTCTCTAGGGTAAAAAGCCCTTATATGTAACATTTGCCAATTTCTGTCGTGCAAATACTCCACCATGGCCTATTTCAAGCCATCAACATGACGTTACTAGATGTAGAGTTGGAAAGAAATCCACACAACTGCATGTGAGCCAGCACAGCCGGCTGCAGCACATCCCTGGCTGCCTGTCTCCCCAGTGAGTCTGAAGCAATCCCTGGTGGTCTAATTGAATTTAACATGGTTCCTTAGTTTCCTCATTTGGTGAAAGTGGATAAACATACTCAGAGAGAGTAACTTCCTCAGAGGATAACTAATTCTAAAGCTCTATTGAAAGTTTAAGAAATTAGAGTGGACATAGAGTGTATCTTCAACAGCCATATCCTCTTCTAGAAGAAGTCTCTGTTTCCCATTTCAGATCCCTCCCTCCCTCATTTTCAGTCCACAGTCCTCAGGTTAAGCTCCCAGCCCAGCTCTGGAGTGGATCATGACCAAGACCAATTTGCACATGACATTCTCTAGCCCCAGGGATTGGTTCATGGGATTATCATGTGATCCAATGACAAAAATAAGAAGCAGTGAGACCTTTGCTGAAAATCCTGTCAAGTAACTGGACATTTGTTATAAGGGACTTGAATCAAAAAGAAGCTGCTGGCATCTCCATCTTGGCTCCACATGGAGCCTGTGAATGATGTAAATCCAACAGAAAGAGAAAAATTAAATTGTGAAAATGTTTGAGCTTTGAAGTAAAAAATAAAAAGCCAAAATTTGCAAAGCCTCAGCCTTAGACATTCTATTTAAGTAAGCCAATAATTTCCTTTTTCCTTAAACCAATCTGTGTTGGGTTTTCTCTCACATAGAGCAAAAATTTCCAAATTGATACAGAAATACACCCTGATTAATAAGCTGTCTGTATTATTAATATATTGGGAAACAGTAGCAAAATATCATAGCATGATAATACTTTTTATAAAGCATCATTTTATCAGCTTCTTACAAAGTTAAATGTACACTTGTTATATGTTCCAGTTGTGGCAGGCAGAATAATGTCCAAATTCTCAGAACCTAAAAGTATATTACCTTTTCTAGCCAAATGGGCTTTGAAGAGAACTTAAAGGTGTTATTAAGCTAAAGATCCTGAATTATCCAGGTGGGCCCAATATATTTATAAGGGTCATTAAGAGGGAGGCAACAACAGAATCACAGAAGGAGATGTGACCACAGAAAGAGAGGTCGGAATGAGGCAGGGCCACTAGCTTCTGGGTTGCTTCCAGAAGCTGGAACAGGTAAGGAAGTGAATTCTTCCCTAGAGTCTCCAGAAGCAACACAACCCTGCCAACATAGTTTAGACTTCTGAGTTCCCAACTGTAAGAGAATAAGCTTATGTTATGTTTTTTTAAGGGATTAAATTTGTAGCAATGAGTTACATCAAAATAGAAATCTAATACCATAGCAATTCCACTTCCAGCTGTTTTACCTGAGAGAAATGAAACCTGATACTCCCCCCAAAAAAACCATATGCAAATGTTTATGGCAGGTTTATCAGAATTGCAAACACTGAAAACAACCTAAATGTTCTTCAACTGATGAATAAACTGGGCAGCATTCAACTCAATGGAATACTACTCAACAAGAAAATAAGAATGAACTATTGATGTGTATAATGAATGGGTGAAACACAGATGTACTGTGTCAAGTGAAAGAAGCAAGACTCCAAATGGTACATACTTTACAACCACATTTATACGGCATTGCGAAACTATAGTGACAGAGAACAAATCAATGACTGCCAATGGTAGGAAGTGGAGAAATGGTTGATAACCAAGGGACAGCACTCGGGAATTTTAGGGGTGAAGGAACAGTTCTGTATCTATAGCATGGTAGTAGTTTCACAACTATATGCCTACATCAAAGCTCATAGGTCTGTACACCAAAAAACAAAACAAAGCAAAAAGTGAACTTTCCTGAATATAAGTTAAAAAAATAAAATTGAATGGAAGTTAAAAAAAAAAAGAAGGATCTATATATTTGAGAACAAGTTTGAGATGCTGGCATGAACTTGTCTGTAGGAGTTGTCTTCCTATGCTCATCTCACTCACATTGTCAAGCTTTCACAGGCATGCCCTTCAACCACCATCTCTCAAATAACTAAACAATGGTATAAAAACTATACTAAACTAAAGAGGCAAGTCCCTGAAGGACCTACCATCTCTAGAAGCTCAGCCAGCAGCTCACTAATCCTTTAAAAATACAGTTCTTAACCAAACTCTGACCCTAAGATGTTGCTTGGGTCTTCATCCCTATTATTGCCTTATTAATTTTTAAAAGGCAAGCATTTCCACAGTTACACTGGGCTTACAGCCAAAAAATAATAACTTTTGTGGTTTTTTAAGAGTTCACAACTTTGACCTATGTGCATCACAAGAGAAAAACACTGGGACTATCTTTTAAAAAGAGAAATAGAAAAGAAGTATAGTCTGATAAGAATGGATACAGTGAGGGGTGGGGCACAGAAGGTGGCATATTTCCAGGAAAGTAGACAGATGCATGGAATGTTCCTGCATGACCTCAGGCATGAGGAGGGCAGAGCCATCCTTCTTTATGACCCAACTTCATCTCATATTATTCTGTAAGAGTACAGTGCCTCATTTTCTTCAGAGTTCAGGGTTATAACTAGACAACAGCAGAGGAAGAAAAGAAAAACAAGGGGAAAAAGGCCATTTTTCCAGGATCTCAGAAATGGAGCTCAGTATTTCTATAACATCTTAGTGGGTCTTGAGACACAAGCTTAATGTTTTTTCATGAGATCCCAGTTTCTACTGCATGGAAATGTTAACATATCACTCATGTCAAAAGCCAAAGAAATAAAATCCCTGTCTGTCTTTATTTTAATACCACAGGATAAAGAATCTGAAGTCCATCAGATCCTCAGAGAATTCCAAGGTGCTCTAAGAGTGATCTAAATTTGGGCCATCTCAAGGTAAAGAATAGTTATGGTTTTGGCTCTACCATTTCACTAATTCTTGCCTTAATAATCCAAAACAGGCAACCCTGCTATAAAAGAATCATCTTAAAATCATCAAACAGAACTCACTTCCCATTAATTCTATAAACAAGATACTACTTCTTTTGCCTCCCTACCCTATTAGTCTCTGCCCTTCCCTCTAGGAAAACTAACAAAAACTCATCTTCCAAGATTTCTTTGCTAGTTACTAGCTACCACAGGTACTCTACTCAACATCTACACCATTTTATAGACAGCATCAACTCATTTTTAGGGTGACCTGGGAGACTGGAAGTCATGTCACTGAAATCTCTAAATTAATTATTTCATTAAACAATTAGTAAAATAGTTTCATTGCTGTACCATGGGAACAAAGAGATCTGAAGAAATGCACAAACAATAGCAAATCTTACTCTTTTAATCACAAATAAATTTGGGTATTATTTTAATTTTTGAGAAGAAAATGTGAGGGAGGAAAAACTTTTGCACTACTCTCTTATGTTCACTGACTGGGGACTTGTGAATGAGACCAGAAGAAGACAGATTAACAAGGCACATGATTTTTATTAATGTCTTAGGTGCACAAGAGTTCACAGAAAAGAAATGATACTCAAAGTAGTTGGACTTGGGAGCTTATATACCATTCTAACAAAGGAAAGGGGGTTGGGGCTTCAAAGGATGATAAATTGTGGGAAAGTGACTAGAGAATATACAGCAGAGCCAATGGAAGACAGGGTTGTTTTGGTAGGGTTATGTATGCAGACTCATCTTAGTGCAACTGTCTATCTCTGATGATGAATCTCTCTCTTCTTCCTGGTACAGGAGAGGAACACCTTCACAAAGAGAAATTTACACCCTGCTTTTAGGCAGAAAAGGGGAAGGTAGATCTTCCCCTTACATCTTACATCTGTGGATTCTCAATTGCCTACAGCTCAAAATAATCCTTATGCCAAAGTGGCAGATTTGGGGGTGGCATATCTTGATCCCCTTCAAAAATCTTTCCAAAACATACCATAGCCAATCAAAACATAATTTAATCTTTTTCAAAAAACAGGGTCATCAATAGGAACTCCAATTAATATACCATATGATAATATAGATTAGTTCTTATTACTTACTTCTTCCTTTTCATAGCAACCATGTTGGAAAACAGAATATAGGATTTGTATTATAAGTAGAAGAGTTAAGATGGCATAGTATGGGGACCCTGAGCTTGTCTTATCCCTGAAACACAGCTAGATCAGCATCAAACCATTTTGAATACCTAGGGAATTGACCTGAGAATTAAAACAACAATCTACATAATTGGAACCAGAGAACTTGGCAGGTACATGGTGTGAAGAAGTGACTTGGGGGAAAGAAAAGTCATGAAGCTGCAGAGGGTAGGAAGCCATTTTTGTCAGAGAGAGAACAGAGAGAAACAGAAAGGGTTACAGTGCAGCACATTGGGATGGTGCAAGAAAAGCACTCCCCCTGAAAGTAGCTGGAGAGAACGAGAGAGAGAAGGAGTGAAAACACTCGCAAGGGACTGGACAAAAAATCTGTTCCCCAAAACCACTGATGCGGAGAAAGGAGAGGGTTTCAATACCACCAGGATTTTATAAACAGTGGAGTGCAGAATCTGAAGTTTCAGATCTTAGTGCCTGGTGGTGCCCTGGCGAGGAAGTAGGGTGAATCCCCAAGAGCAGGCAGCAGGGTCTGAGGGGTCTGTGTGCCACATGGAGAGAAGTGATTCCCCTGCTTGGAGAGCATTTGGTAGAAGCCATATGGCCTCCTTGCCAGAAAAGTCCCAGCAGACCCCGGAGAGCAGCCACATTACTGATATTGGAACAAAGACACCAGAGGGCAGCAAAACCTGGCACCAGTTTTGTGTTGTGATTTGCCATGAACTCTGGGCCTCTGCCACTGCATGGTTACATGCATGTTTTCTGGGACAAGCTGGCCTGGCCATTGCTTGGCAAGACCCTCTCCCAGAAAGTCAGTGCAGGTCCAAGCTGTGGGTGCCTCTGAAGTATGGGAGTCTGAAACACAGCCCCATTTGAAATAAAATTCTGGAGGAAGATGCCACCAGGCAGGTGGACAGCTTGGACACAGAGTAGAGGTAGGGAGCAGATGGAGGCCTGAGACAAAGGAAGGCTGCTTGATCATGGGTCAGCGAGGGTGTAGGGTTCCTGCACCAGACACTAGAGAGCTTGGTGAGGCCACTTTCACTTCTAGCACATGCGCACATGTGCACACACAAGGAACAACCCCAGTGAGCTAAGCAGTGGCACCAAATGGAGAACAGAGCTGTTTTACCAAGCCCCACCCATTGGCAACCTCGAGGCACATCCCCCAGAAGACCAGCACAAATTCCTTCCACCTGCTTAGTTAATGGACTATAGCATGCTGCAAACTTTCAGTTCTAGGGAAAACTGGATGTAACTTCATTAGGGTTTCATTCTTTTTGCTGGTTCATTTATTTATTTGGTTGGTTTCTTTGCTTGTCTTTGCCTAGGTTGTTTTCTTTTTTCTTTCCTTCTGTTTCTCAGATACTGAAAAAAAATTCCATTTTATGTATTTATTTTATTTTGTAATCTATTTTATTTTCTTTGTTTTATTTTATTCTATTTTATTATTTTAAAAAATTAAAATTTTTTTCTTTCTCTTTTTTCTCTATTAATCTTCCTTCAACAAGTAGACTAAAACACACCTAGGATCTAGCTTCCTTTGATTTTTTGTTTTATTTTTAACTTTTAAATTTTAATTTTTCATTTCATTAATATTTTTCTTCCTCCAAAAATGAAAAGATGGAGGAATTCACCCCAAAAGGAAGAACAGGAAGATGATGGCCAGTTAAATTCTGAACTAGAATTAAAAACCATGATTATAAGAATACTAGATGGGGTTTAAAAAAAAGCATTTAAAACACCAGAAAATCAATCCCTTTCTTTGAAGATTAAAGAACTAAAATCTAGTCGACCAAAATTAAAAATGATATAACAATATAACCCAGATTCAATCTCAAATGGATGTTGTGATGGCAAGGATGGACAAAGCAGAGCAGTGAATCAGTGATACAGAAGATAAAATTATGGGATGCCTGGGTGGATCAGTTGGTTAAGCATCTGACTTCCACTCAGGTCATGATCTCACGGTTTGTGAGTTCAAGTCTCAAATTGGGTGAGCTCCTGCCCTGCTTCAGGTGAGCTCAAGCCCTGCTTTGGGTGAGCCCCACTTTTCTCTCTCTCCCTTACTCTTTGCCCCTCATGGGATTCACTCTCTCTCCTTCTCTCTCTCTGTACCACACTCACTTGTGCCTTCTCTCTCAAAATGAGAGAGAGAGAGAGAGATAAACAGTTAATGCATTAAAAAAGAAGATAAAATTACAGAAAATAATGAAGGAGAACAAAAGAGGGAAAGAAAGGCAAAAGCTCACGATACAAGACTTTGAGAACTCAGTGACTTAGTAAAAAGGAAAAATATTCGAATCATAGGAGTCCCAGAAGAGGAAGAGAGAGAAAAAGAGGCAGGTTTATTTGAGTAAATTATAGCAGAAAACTTTCCTAATCTGAGAAGGATACATACATCAAAATTCAAGCACAGAGAACTTTCATTAGATTCAACAAAAACCCACCATCACTAAGGCATATCATAGTCAAATTCATAAAATACACAGACAAGAGAGAATTATGAAAGCAGCAAAGGAGAAAAGAGTCCTTAACTTACAAGGTTCTCAGCAGATCTGTCCACAGAAATTTGGCAGGCTAGAAAGGAATGGCAGGATAGATTCAACATGCTGAATCAGGAAAATATGCAGCCAAGAATTCTTTATCCAGCAAGGCTTTCACTGAAAATAGAAGGAGAGAGAAAGTTTCTCAGACAAACAAAAGCAAGCCATGCAAGAAATTTTAAGGGGGACTCTTTGAGTGGAGAAAAAACAAAAAAGACCAAAAGCAACAAAGACTAGAAAGGACCAGAGAACATCATCAGAAACACCAACCCTATAGACAATACAATGGCACTAAATTCCTATCTTTCAATAATCACTCTAAATGTAAATGGACTAAATGCTCCAATCAAAAGACATAGGGCATCAGAATGGATAACAAAAAACAAAAACAAAAACAAGACCCATCTATATACTGCCTACAAGAGACTCGTTTTAGACTTAAAGACACTTGCAGATTGAAAGTAAGGGGATAGAGAACCATCTATCATGCCAATAATTGTCAAAGCCAGAGTAGCCATATTTATATGACACAAACTAGATTTTAAAACAAAAACTATAACAAGAAATGAAGAAGGGCATTATATCATAATTAAGGGGTATATCCACCAAGAAGTTCTAACAACTGTAAAGACTTATACCAACTTGGTAGCACCCAAATATATAAATCAATTAATTACAAACATAAAGAAACTCACTGATAATAATACCATAATAGTAGGGGACACCCTACTTACAGCAGTGGACCCATCATCTAAGCAGAAAATCAATAACAAAACAATGGTTTTGAAAGACACACTGGACTGGATAGACTTAACAGATATATTCAGAACATTTCATTCTAAAGCAGCAGAACACACATGTTTCTGAAGTGCACAGGGAATATTCTCCAGAACATATCACATACTGGGTCACAAATCAGCCCTCAACAAGTACAAAAGATCAATATCATACCATACATATTTTCAGACTACAATGCTATGAAACTTGATATCAACTACAAGAAAAACTTTGGAAAGATTACAAATACCTGGAGATTAAAGAACATCCTACCAGAGAATGAATGGGCTAGCCAAGAAATTAAAGAAGAAATTAAAAAGTATATCAAAGCCAATGAAAATGAAAACATGACAGTTCAAAACCTCTGGGATGCATCAAAAGTGGTCATAAAAGGGAAGTATATAGCAATGCAGTCCCAAAGGAGGAAAAAATGTCTCAAATACACAACCTAACCTAACACCTAAAGGAAATGTTAAAAGAACAGCAAATAAAGTCAAAACCAGTAGAAGGGAAAAAATAAATATTAGAGTAGAAATGAATGATAAAAACAAAAACAAAAACAAAACAGTAGGATAGATCAATGAAACCAGGAGCTGGTTCTTTGAAAGGATTAACAAAATTGATGAACCCCTAGCCAGATTTATCAAAAAGAAAAAATTAAAGGACCAAAATAAATAAAATCATAAATGAAAGAGGAGAGATCACAACAAACACTGCATAAATACAAACAATAGTAAGAGAATATTATGAGCAATCTGGAAGAAATGGAAAAATTCCTAGAAACATACAAACTACCAAAACTGAAACACAAAGAAGTAGAAAATTTGAACACTCATAATCAATAAAGAAACTGAATCAATTAATCAAAAAAATCCCAACAAACAAGAATCCAGGGCCAGAAGGCTTCCCAGGGGAATTCTACCAAACATTTAAAGAAGAGTTAATACCTATTCTTTTGAACCTGTTCCAAAAAAATGGAAATAGAAGGAAATCTTCCAAACACATTCTATGAGGCCAGCATTAACTTGATTCCAAAACCAGACAGATACCCACTAAAAAGGAGCATTGAAGACCAACTTCTCTGATGAACATGGATGCAAAAATTCTCAACAAGATACTAGCAAACTGAATCCAACAATACATTAAAGGAATTATTCACCACAATCAAGTGGAATTTATTCCTAGACTGCAGGGCTGGATCAATTTCCACAAATCAATCAACGTGATACATCACATTAATAAAAGAAAGGATAAGAACTACATGATCCTCTCAATAAATGCAGAAAAAGCATTGACAAAATACAGCATCCTTTCTTGATAAAAAACCCTCAAGAAAGTAGGGATGGAAAGAACTTACCTAAACATCATAAAGGCCATACACAAAAGACCCACAGCTAATATCTTCATCGGGGAAAAACGAAGAGCTTCCCCCCTAAGGCCAGAAACACAACAGGGATGTCTACTCTCACCTTGGTTATTCAACATGGTACTGGAAGTCTTAGCCTCAGCAATCAGACAGCAAAAAGAAATAAAAGGCCTCCAAATTGGCAAGGAAGAAGTCAAACTTTCACTCTTTGCAGGAAATGTGATACTCTACATGAAAAACCCTAAAGACTCCACCAAAAAAACTGCTAGAACTGATACATGAATTCAGCAAAGTCACAGGATTAACATCTAGAAATCACTTGCATTTCTATACACCAATAACAAACACCAGAAAGAGAAATCAAGGAATCAATCCCATTTACAATTGCACCAAGAACCATAAAATATCTAGGAATAAACCTAACCAACGAGGTATAAGATCTGTATGCTGAAAACTATAGGAAGCTTATTAAAGAAACTGAGGAAGACACAAAGAAATGGAAAAACATTCCATGCTCACGGATTGGAAGAACAAATACTGTTAAAATGTTGACACTACCCAAAGCAATCTACATATTCAAAGCAATCCCTATCAAAATAACACCAACATTCTTCACAGAACTAGAACAAACAATTCTAAAATTTGTATGGAAACATAAAAGACCCCAAAGATCCAAAGCACTCCTGAAAAAGAAAACCAAAGCTGGAGGCATCACAATTCCGGACTTCAAGCTGTATTACAAAGGTGTAATCAACAAAACAGTATGGTACTGGTGCAAAAACAGACACATAGATCAATGGAACAGAACAGAAAGCCCAGAAATGGACCCACAAATGTATGGCTAACTAATCTTCAACAAAGCAAGAAAGAATATCCAGTGGAAAAAAGTCTCTTCAGCAAATGGACAGCAACATGCAGAAGAATGAAACTGTACCACTTTCTTACACCATATACAAAAATAAACTCAAAATGGATGAAAGACCTAAATGTAAGACAGGAAACCATAAAAATCCTACAGGAGAAAACAGGGAGCAACCTCCTTGACCTCAGCCATAGCAGCTTCATATTAGACATGTCTCTGGAGGCAAGGGAAACAAAGGCAAAAATGAACTATCAGGACCTTGTCAAGATAAAAAGCTTCTGCATGGGGAAGGAAATAATCAACAAAACTAAAAGGCAATTGACTGAATGGGAGAAAATATTTGCAAATGACATGTCAGATAAAGGGTTAGTATCTAAAATCTATAAAGAACTTATCAAACTCAACACCCAAATAATCCAACTCAAAAACAAATAATCCAATGAAGAAATGGGCAGAAGACATGAATAGACACTTTTCTAAAGAAGACATCAAGATGGCTAACAGACACATGAAAAGATGTTCAACATAACTGATCATCAGGGAAATACAAATCAAAACCACAATGAGATATCACCTCATACCTGTCAGAACGTCTAAAATTAAAACTCAGGCAACAACAGGTGTCTGTAAGGATGCAGAAAAAGAAGAACCCTTTTGCACTGCTGGTGGGAATGCAAACTGGTGCAGCCACTCTGAAAAACAGTATGGAGGTTTGTCAAAAAATTAATAATAGAACTATCCTATAACCCAGCAATTGCACTACTATACTAGGTATACTATACTATGCTAGGTATTTATAAATGCTGATTCAAACGGGCACATGCACCTCCCTCTATGTTTATAGCAGTGCTATCAACAATAGCCAAATTATGGAAAGAGCTCAAATGTCCAAAGTCTGACAAATAGATAAGATGTATTACATATATACAATGGAATATTACTCAGGGATCAAAAAGAATGAAATCTTGCCATTTGCAGCAATATGCATGGAACTAGAGTGTGTTATGCTAAGCAAAATAAGTCAGAAAGATAGATATCATATTATTTCATTCATATGTGGAATTTAAGAAACATAACAAGTGAACATAGGGGAAGGGAAGGAAAAAAAAGATAAAGAGAGAGGGAGGCAAACTTTAAAATACCCTTAAATACAGAGAACAAACTGAGGGTTGCTGGAGGGATGTGGGTGGGGAGATAGGCTAAAGGCATGATGGGCAACAAGGAGTGCACTTTTTGGGATGAGTACTGGGTGTTATATGTAAGTGATGAATCACTAAATTCTACTCCTGAAACCATTATTACACTATATGTTAACTAAGTTGGATTTAAATTAAAAAAAAATGGATTCAGGGTCTAATGCACATAAGTGGCATTCTAGAACTTCATATGGCTATGTCACCCTAACCATGTCTCTTACCTCCACAGAGGTTAGTGTTTTACTCTGAAAAGCAGAGCAGTATGTTTTTCTCCAAGAAATGCTAATTAAGACTATACAGATAATGCTTGTACAATAAAAATTGATGACTTGAGAATATGACATATTGATTGGTTAGGTCTTAATCACATGATCCAGTCCTGTGTTGAGCCTACTAAAAACAGTTAACAGGTTATCAATAAGAATGGAAAGTATTATTGTAAGGTTTCAGATACCTCTGAGGTATTAGAAGTGTTTATGTTTAGAGCAAATGACCCTATAATTTCCTTCTCAGTTTGTTTTGGCATCTGTTTTTTCATGATTTTGTATTTCCTTTTTCCCTGCCCGTGTATCAGTTGCTTGTCTGTGTGTTGCTTTGAAGGTACATGTAGTAGATTATATTATTTGTCTCAAGTCTTCACTAAAGCATATGCATACATGTCCTTGCTATGGCTTTATGATGGAAAAAGTACTTTCCCATACTTTGATTTTCAGTGTGACCACAGGCTTTTCATTATCCAAGGGGATATTAGCAGATGTTTTACAAGCAGAGATTTGAAATGTATTTGTGCAGTTTGACAGGCTCACTTGCAGTCCAGCCTTTATCATCAAAAGAAAGAACTCAAGTAGCCAGTTATTGCAATGAGATAAGAGAAACAGAAGCAAACTTTTACTCAACCTGCAGCTTGGAGCCTTAGGTCAGTGGAACTTAAACTAACATGCAGATGCAGAAGTAAAATATAAACGATTTCTGGAAGCCACTGAATTGGTGTTGTTAGGCATCTTTGTTGTGGCAGTAGCTAACTACACAGTGCCCTCAATCCTTTGATTCAATCTCACTGGATAATTATACATTTCCCAAGAACAATAATTCTCATTATCAACATGGTAGCTTCTACCACACTCCCCACACCATACTTATCCCAACACTACCTTCTTTTTTGATTATTCTAATTGATGGAAGATTTTTAAATACATACAATTATGTTAGTATTGTGTGATTAAGGATTAAATGGGCCATAAGAGAGAGTCTGAGGTAGCACTGTCCAGTAGCAATATGATGTGAGCTAATACAAAATTTTAAATTTTCAATTAACCACTTTAAAAAGTAAAAGGTGACAGCTGAAATTCATTTTAATAATGTATTTTATTTAACCCAATATATCCAAGATGTTTTCATTTCAACGTGTAATAAAGTTTTTCTTTAAAAAAATATTTGTTTTTGAGAGAGAGAGAGAGCAAGCATGAGTGGGGGAGGGGCAGAGAGAGAGAAAGAGAGAGAGAGAGAGAGGGACAGAGGATCCAAAGTGGGCTCTGTGAGGAGAGCAGAGAGCCCGATGTGGGGCTTGAACTCACTAACAATGAGATCATGACCTGAGCCAAGGCAGGATGCTTAACTGACTGAGCCACCAATGTGCCCCATCAACATACAATAAAATTTCTGAGATATTTTACATTCACCTTTTCATACTGGGTCTTCAGAACAACATGTATCTTAACTCTCCTGAACATTCAGAGTAGCCACATTTCAAGTACTCAATAGCACATGGGGCAAATTGCTATCATATTGTATAGCACATGACTGGAGGTTTTCATAAGAAGTGAAATGGAGAGACTTCTGTGTAGAGCTTTACTGACAACTACTAGAATCACTCAAAGGCTTTTGTTTCTTCCTTTCCTTTTCTCCCTTTTCTTCCTTCCTTTCTTTTTCTTTTCTTTCTCTCTCTGCCCCACCTCCCTCCCTCTTTCTCTTTCCTTCTTTCCTTCCTTCCTCCTTCCTTTCTTCCTTCCTTCCTTGCTTTTTCTTTTCTTTCTCTCTCTGTCCCACCTCCCTACCTCTTTTTCTTTCTTTCTTTCCTTCTTTCCTTCTTTCCTTCCATCCTTCCTTCCTTCCTTCCTTCCTTCCTCCCTTCCTCCCTTCCTTCCCTCCTTATTTCTGGCTGGCTGGCTGATCTTTCTATGAATACAGGTTGGCTTGGACTTGGCAGCATTCTGTGATCTGACCTCAAACTTGTGTTCCTCTATTACTTTATCCACATTTTGATTTTCACTAATTTCTTAGTTTAAAAAAACAATTACCATAATATTGGTATTTTTCTGAGCTTTGTTCGACACTATGTGAAGTGAAATGGGATATAAATAGTATAGGGTTACTTACTGTGCCTTGCTAATATTATTCCTTTAACTTAAAACATTTTCCCTCCCTTTCCCCAGATACCCCAGTAAACTACTTCCTCCAGTCCTTCAGCTTAACTGCTAACTCATCTTTAGGGTTTTGGCTTTTCCTTATCCTACCACACTCCTCAGACTTCTTCATTTGTTTCTAAGTCCTCAGGGAGACTGTAAACTCAAGGAACTACTTCAATTCCTTTTGTGTTCAAACAGCCTTAAGTATCCTATCAAGCACGAGATTCTTCAGCCAAATGGAGGCTCAATAATATTCAGGACTAATGATGAATGGCCATTACTAGAAGATTCCCAGTAAGGAAGTCCATGAGCATCATCTTTTTTTTCCCAGCCCTGGTAAACTCTGAATTCAGCTGAAAACATTATCAGTAAAAGCTCACATGCCCTCACTATCCATGGCCCAAGAATTCCCCTGTGGGTGATACCTGAGTTTTCTTACTCCTACCCATGCACTGCTTGCTGTCAGGGGAGTACAAATGTAAGTTAGGCTCAAAAAGTTACATAATAGAAGTGATTTTTAATATTCCATTTTAGTTTAATTTCAGAAGGTTCAGAACCTCATTTATTTCTGATTATTTTTAATATTTTGGCTCAGAGATTAATATTATGTTTTTATCCCCCCTTTCTTTTCTTGATATTGCTTTCTGTAACCAGGCTACATTGGTTAAAACTCTAATTAGAGAATAAAAGCATGGGTAAATTATTTTTAATATGACTAAGACCAGACTATCTTCATAATAAAATTCCTTTTGTTAATGAATTTAAAATAATCTCAATAATGATTTTCTACTGAAACTGGTAACACCATTGGAATTATAATGATTTCATATTTTTCTCATATAAAGGATAAAATTAATTTTTGATAATGATTTCCACTTCTCCCAGATTTAGCACAGATCTACAAATAATTTTTAACAGCCAGGTTGTCCACTGAACATAATCTTACAGCAGAAAATATCTGTGCCATGGCAAGGATGTGGGATGAATATCCAAAGTGTAAGAAAGCTATTCCAAATGCTCATGAAATAAAAAATATTTGAGTCTGACAAAAAAAAAAAAATCAAGATGAGTCTATCACAAATCATCCTGCACATCCACAAACAATCAGTAGAAAAGACAGTAAATGAGGATGCTTGGATTTCTTTTTTTCTTTTTACCTTTTATTCTTTGGCCTAATTTTCATTAATATATTTGAAATGGTTTTTACTTTATTTCTTGCAAGGTGATTTTCAGATCTTATTTAGAGTTATAGTACTAGGAAGGTAGAAATTTAGAGTCAACAGGGAGTAAAGTGTTACTAAAAGGACTACACATTTTTGGCTTATTTTCAAGATTCTGTTTTGCATTTACTAATGCATGCCTTAATTCATTCTAGTTCCCTCTCTCTCTCTTACACACACACACACACACACACACACACACAAAGACAATTATATCTAAGGTGGTATATTGGTTTCATAAAAATCAAAGATACTCAGATAAAGGTTTTTACTTTCTAGTCATAATAAAAGTTGTTGATAAATAATTTTAATAAAGACTTTTTAAAAAATGGAATATAAAGGAGATTTTTCCATGGTTTTAGAGAAGTAAAATATTATTTACGAGGGATAGAGGGGAAAGAAGGATTACTGGAATGAAGAATCAGGGTAGACTTCAAGGAAGAGGTGGCATTTACTGTAGTAATAAGCATTGAGATGTCTAAACACAGAGGTGATGGGAAGTGAAGGGAAAATACTCCCACTTCTGGAAGTGTCTGCAATCAAGAAGAGACATTTAATACAAGAAAGTTGTTACTTTATTTATTATTCATATGTCAACCCATTCTCTAAAATACTACAGGTAACTTAAATGAGTACGTATGAAATTAATAAAACAAGAACTATAAGATTCATTCATTTAAAAGAAAAAAAGCTTGGGGCACCTGGGTGGCTCAGTCAGTTAAGCATCCGACTTTGTCTCAGGTCACGATCTCACTGTCCATGGGTTCGAGCCCCGCGTCGGGCTCTGTGCTGACTGCTCAGAGCCTGGAGCCTGTTTCAGATTCGGTGTCTCCCTCTCTCTCTCTGACCCTCCCCCGTTCATGCTCTGTCTCTCTCTGTCTCAAAAATAAATAAATGTTAAAAAAAAAATTAAAAAAGAAAAAAAGAAAAAAGCTTACTGAGCACCTCACATGAGCCAGGCTAGTAGAAAAAAAAATCTCTGCTTTCATGTTTACAATCTAGTATGAGAGACTCACAATAGGCAGAAAAATAAATACATAAACAAATCTGTAATGCTATGAAAAAATATAAAGGAGGAAAAAAGAGAAAGAGTAAGCAATGAAGGGGATCATAATAAGCTACCCTAAAATATGCCACTTTTGCAGATAATTTTAAGCTGAAGGCAATGAGAATCAGGAGATGCAGAAAGAAGCCTTCCTGGAGTTTCCCTTATTGGACTAAAAGCAGAAACTTATGAGAAATGAGGACTGCCATAAACCCCCTCTCCTGGGAAAGTTTTATGGTCAAGAAGAAAACGAGGGACTCCTGGGTGGCTCAGTTGGTTGAGCGTCTGACTTCAGCTCAGGTCATGGTCTCACAGTTCCTGGTTCGAGCCCCATGGCAGGCTCTGTGCTAACAAACAGTTCAGGGCCTAGAGCCTGCTTCAGATTCTGTATCTCCCTCTCTCTCTCCCTCACCCCTGCTCATGCTTTGCCTCTGTCCATCTCTCAAAAATAAATGAATGTTAAAAAAATATATTAATTAATTAATTAATTAAAAAAGGAAGAAAACGAAATTTTGGCACTGAGATGGATGTGTACAAGCAAACCTTGCTAAAATGGCCCTTACTTTCTATTAGTTTACCCCATATATTTACCTTCCCACAGTTTGTCACCCTCAGAAGCCTAAAACCTTTTTCCTTTGTCTTTTCACATCTCCACAATCTACTGCTCTTTGTTAGACATGGTATATAAGCTCTCAGGCCAGCTGCTTCTTTGGGTCTCCATTTCTTTTCTAGGAAGGTCCCTTTGTCAATAAAAAATTAATATCAAATAAAGTTTGCATACACTTTCCCCTATTGATCTGTCTTTTCCCAGTCTAATTTGCATGGCCCCAGAACTGATGAGAGTAGAGGCAAAGTTTCTTTCCCCTCCCCTGCACTAGGTTAGAGAAAGACATGCTATTTTAGATATAAATTGATCAAAGATGTCATTCTGAAGACACCACTTTTGAGCAGAGACTTGAACAAAATGAGGGAATGAACCTTGAATATGTCATGGAGTCACCATGGTTGGGCCTCTTACATGGTGCCTTGGGCCTCACTGATTGTTCCCAGAAGCCCAGGAGGGAAGCTGCAAAGCTTGTTAAGAACTAGTTTCAGAAGAAACAAAATTTCACTTCCACCTCATTGTACAGGACAAGTGAGTCATTAAGACAGCCCAAATTCAAGTAGAAGAGAATGAGTGCCCATCTCTCAGCAGCAGATGTAGCAAGAATTTGTAGCCATCCTTAATCCTCCAGAGTTGTGCAAATTTTTCGAGTTAGGTTGACATATCTTTCCCTAAAGAAATGATCTACATCGAGGGTCAGCAAACTATGTCTAAGCAAAATATAACCAGTGGACCTACCCACCCCGCTGACAGTTTTTATAAATAAAGTTACATTAGAACACAGAAATATCCGTTCATTTACATATTACCTGCCAACGGCTGCTTAAATAGTTGTAACTGACTTCAGAGCCTGCAAAAAATAAAATGTTTACTATCTTACCCTTTACAGAAAAAGTCTGCTGACCCCTGGCCTACAAGAAAGCAATCATGACATTCCTCAATCATTCCACACAGATCTCCAGCAATTTTATTTTCAATCTTGGCTATAGGCCCCTAGAAATAATTAACTTTGCTTTAAGTAAAGTGAAGCTAAAGAAAATTTTCAAAACGTAAACTGATATCTAAGCAGAAAGCAGGTGCCTTGGTAAGAAAGATAAATGTGTTGAAGCAAATCACACCAGACGTGAAGCTAACAGAAGCAGAACTGAAAGAAACAGGACCTCTTCACAAACCCAGAGAACTGGGCAGCCAATCCACTACATCCTTCTCAAAGTTCTTTGTTTGGTGCTTAAAATTAAGGAGAGGAAAAATATCTCAAACCTTAAATAAAATGTATTTTTTTCTACAGACTGGATATTAAATCCATTAGAAAAGCTTGGGCTTTTACACTCCTAACAACATTTCAAGCGAGGAAACTCAGGCCCATTTCAAGATGTTTGCCAGCTCTAAAACAATGCAACCATTGGCTAAACTAGAACCTTAACCACTGGATGTGTTTGGCATCATGCCTATCTGGCATGCCTCCCAGAGACCTGACAAATCACCCCCACCCAGAGTCAAGACTATAGTGTGAATTAAACCAGTCCTCAAAAGTGGAGGCATCCACTGCACTGGGTAGGACTCATGGTTTAATCAGCCAAATGATCAGTCTCAAGACTATCTCAAAGGAAAGTGAAATAAAGAGTACAACCCTAACTGCTACAGCGTGGATTTTACAAGGGGCATATTAGGACTGAATAGCATACGATGTCAAAGAACGCAATAATATTTTCAGAACAAGTATGCCATTTCTCCAGAAAAAATCATTATTGATGTTGGAAGGCTTCTCATATGTATCTTCTCACAATGTGAAGTTAAATGTGTGTATGGGGGGAAGGTGCTTAAGGATGTTGCAACACATTGGGTGACTATCAAAATGACAACTACTGAGCATCTGGTCTCACCTGTTGTGATGAGCTTCCCACCAATGTCCATTCTTGCCAGCCATTATACAAAAATCAAGGGCTAAATCCAGAAACAACAACAAAAATCTAATGGAGGTTGTTATTATTAAAAGTACACAATAGATAATAAAAATTATGTAACAGATGAAGATGTAAGTTTAAAAGCAATCAACATTCACAAAAAAACCACATAACAAAGCTTTTAAAAAATCAATTATTTTTAAATGTAAAATGTAAATATAAATGTAAAAAAAGCAAGAAAGCCTTTAAAAACAATAAATGTTTTTAAATGTAAAGCATGAATACAGGGGCACCTGGGTGGCTCAGTCAGTTAAGCATCTGACTTCAGCTCAGGTTATTATCTCACTTCGTGGGTTCAAGCCCCGTGTCGGGCTCTGTGCTGATAGCTCAGAGCCTGGAGCCTGCTTCAGAGTCTGGGTCTCCCTTTCTTTCTGCCCCTCCCCCACTCACACTTTCTCTCTCTCTCTCTCTCTCTCTCTCTCTCTCTCTCTCTCAAAATAAATAAACATTAAAAAAAATTTTTAAAAAGCATGAATATAAAAAAATGGCCTTAATAAACATTAAGTATGTTTAACTTATGTTATGATATTAAAATCTAAAGTAACTTCAAAGTAAGGACAACACAGATTCATAAAAATAAACCTAGATTTCAAAGTTAGAAATTAGGAATAAAAGAGGTTTTGAATTACAAATAACAAAATGAGCTATTAATACAAGTGATAAAAGGTAAAACTGGCAAAATAAAAAACTAAGAACCTGGGGCACCTGGATGGCTCAGGCAGTTAAGCATCTGACTTCAGCTCAGGTCATAATCTCATGGTTCATTGGTTTAAGCCCTGCATCAGGCTCTGTACTAACAGCTCAGAGCCTGAAGCATGGTTCGGATTCATTCTCTCTCTCTCTCTCTCTCTCTCTCTCTCTCTCTCTCTCTCCCTCTCTGCCCCTCCCCTGTTTGTTTGTGCTCTCTGTCAAAAAAATATTTTAAAATTTGGAAAAAATACAAAGAACCTAATCCAAGTTAGCAGGATAAAATATTAGGAACAAAAATAAGAAGAGAAAATAAACACGATTTTTAGAAAATACAGGGAAAGATAGAACATACAGGAAACTCGAAAAGTTAGCAAAGTCCTGAAATGGGCTAAGAATAGCAGATAAAGAACAATTAAAACAGCATGCATCAATTTGTTAACAGTACTCAAAGCCAGGACTATAAAATAAAATTCTTTATTAAAAATAAACACCCTGAAGACAACACCACCTGGAAACACAAGAGTGGTAGGACTCCTATTAAAATAGAAACATCAGCTTGCCCTGTGGAGAAGTCTTCAGAGCCTGAGAGGCTGGGAGGACAACCAGAACAAGATGCCCTTCCCTCCTTCCTGTCATGTCTGCCCACGCCCCAGCTCAGCCCCTCTGCAAACGATCTGTGTGGTGTGTGGTGAGCAGCTTGGCTTGCTAACCACAGGAACATGGGAAGGTAAACAGTGGGAAATCAGGCCAGAAATACAGGATGAGAAAGACTATACAAGGCTTTGAATCCATAATAAGTCAGTGTTTTCCAAACATGAGCATTCATTAAATATAGAGGTTCATCCTGGAGATTGTGATTTAGTAAATCTGGGGAGGGGACTAAAGGGGAGGGGAAGGGGTAGGGGAGTGGGGAGGGGAGATGCTCTGTGATTATCACTTATGACCTTCTTCAAACAGGTTCCAGCCCTTTTAAAAAGTCTCCCCCACCCCAAGTAATTTTGATATTTATCCAAGTTTAAGAAATAATGATTCATGGGGTGCCTGGGTGGGTCAGTTGGTTAAGCGGCTCAGGTCGTGATCTCATGGTTTGTGAGATGGAGCCCCAAATCAGGCTCTGCACTGACAGTGCGGAGGCTGCTTGGGATTCTCTCTTTCCCTCTCTCTCTGCCCCTCCCCCACTCACGTGCACACCCTCTCCCTCTTTCCCTTTCTCTCTCTCTCCACCCCACCTCAAAATAAATAAATAAACATTTTTAGGGGCACCTGGATGGCTTGCTCTGTTAAGTATCCGACTTCAGCTCAGGTCATGATCTCGTGGTTCATGAATTCAAGCCCTGAGTCGAGCTCTGTGATGATAGCTCAGATCCTGGAGCCTGTTTCAGATTCTACATCTCCTTCTCTCTCTGCCCCTCCCCTGCTCATGTTCTGTCTCTCTCAAAAGTAAATAAATACTTAAAATTTTTAAAAATAAATAAACATTTTTTTAAAAAAGAATGATTTATGATCTTGAATTCACTAGGCTTTTCAATATCCAGGTATCAAATTCCAAAACATGGGTGAAGAGAAAAATCCTTTGAATAGTGGCAGGTCAGAGTTACACAAACCCAGTAAAAGTTGCAGCCAAGTAAGAATGACGCTGGGAACCTGTCGCTTTCATATGAAACTCAACGGTTTTTAAGGCTTTTTGCTACTGCCAAGAACCACCAAATTAAGAGGAAGCCATGAATATACGTGTCACTAGTGGCTTTTAAGTATCAGAACATTGCCAAAATAAACAGCAAGGGTCCTTTGATATTCATATTTCTTGGGGATCAAATGTGTGCACTCCAAGCCATATCTACCTCCTCTGAGACACTGACAGGATAAAAATTAAGATGATTCAAGGCCTTTTCTTCTCAACTTCAGAAGAGCACAGTGCGCTCTCTCTCTGTCTCTCTCTCTCTCTATATATATATAGCACTGGCATACCTAGGAAATGATTATGTTTGAACAGCACACTGAATAAACTGTAGGGGATTTGGGAGCCTCTGCATAGATATGGTGGAAAAAATTCATTACATTTTCCTTACATCAAATAATTTGAAAATATAAATAAAATATAGAGTTTCAAATGCAGTATTGTGGTGGGCAGAGAACGTGCCATTCCAACTCCTCTTCATGGAGAGACTTGGCTCAGGGATTGTCCCACCTTGCCCAGGGACACACCGACAGGGGCAACTCATATCTAATGGGCAACCAGGCAGGATCTAAGGATCCAACCATAGTGGCCGAATAGGGAACAAGTCCGAGGGGGGCTTGACTGCTCCAGAGCTGCCTGGAGATGGGGTGGCCCAGACTTTGACTGCCTCACAAAGCAGTGTCCTCTGCCCAATCCTGCTCTGGCCTCATTCTCTTCATAGGTGTGGATCCTTAATAAATACCCGGCCCTACAAATTCCCTTTCAGCCTCTGTTCTTGAGGAACCGTCAAATGACAAAGATAAAGAATAATTTTATTTAATAACAAGTTTGATGTCCTTTATTCAAGGGAAAACAATCCATGGATGGGGAGAGTACAGTGCCCCACAAGCAGTGAAACATCTTCCTAAGGGATCTGGGGCAAGAGAAAGTTTTTGTAGCACTTTCCTTCAGATAAACCCCCAGAAGTGGAATTGTTGAATCATATGGTAGTGCTATTTTAAATTCTTTAGGGAACCTCCACACTGTTTTCTACAGTGGCTGCACCAACTTACATTCCCACCAGAAGTGCACAGTGTTCCTTTTTCTCCACATCCTCACCAACACTTGTCGTATTGTCTTTTTCATACGAGCCATTCTGACACGTGTGAGTTGATATCTCATTTTGGTTTTGCTTTGGTTTGGTTTACTGCAGCACTTTATTTTCCTCACATAAGACACATTGCTGGGGCCTAAGGTTCTCACATGACAGTAGAAAACCAAAATTTGCTGTCATCTCCTAAAGAATTGAGAATTGCGTGCGCGTGCGTGCACACACACACCACCTTACATAAATTAAAAGGATGACTAAATTTACAGGTGTAAATGCAAACTGTTTCTTGACTCAAGGCAAGCAACAACCCATGGTGTTTTGGGGGAAAACATTAGCTGAGAAAAAAAAATGGATCTGAAGGCTTAGACCTTTCCAACCCTATCAGATCAGCATGGCAGAAATGACAACTGGTTCAGGACTCTCACCAGCCTCTACAGAAATACTGGAATAGGCAGCTTTTATACAGTAATAACCTGCACAGATCAAGAATCTCATGGTCTGGTAGACTCTCATGAAGCCAATGGATTCCTCTCCCATAAACATGCTCTCACCTCAGCCCTGACGTGATCAAGCAGCATGTACTAAGGTTTTAAGCCAAAGATATACACGGGGTACTAACTGTACAAATGGAACAGTTAACTTGAATACAAGGTCAAAAATAGCAACAAGTTCTAATAATCCAGTGTTAGTTTCATATACACACTTCAAGGACATATTTCTTTTCAAAGGCTTACTCCAGCTTCACGAGGCTAGCATGAGGTGTATATACATTTGGCAGGGAAATTTTACATTCCTGAATTATTTGGATGCATCTGGAAATTATTTAGAAACATTTGATGCATGCAGCAAATGCTATGCATCTGCTTGAAGTCCATTTAGAAGTATTTGTGGAGAACAATGGCAGGGTCTACCTCCTCATATTTCTGCTTATTGATCCACATCCACTGGAGGGTGGACACTGAGGCTAGGATGGAACCCCCATCCACGCTGGGTACTTAACTATGTTCAGGAGGAGTGATGCTTTTGATCTACATTGTGCTGTGGGGCCAGGGCCATGATGTCCTTCCATATCCTTTCAGTGATCCAGGATACACGGTGGTCCCACCAGACAGCACCTTGTATGAGTACAGTGTGTCCTCATCATACTTCACAGTGGAAGTTGAAGGTGGTCCCATGGATGCCACAGGATTCCATAGCCAGGAAAAAGGGCTAAAAGAGCACCTCTGGATACCAGAACTGCTTGTGGCCAATGGTGATCACCTGACTATTGGGCAGCTCATAACTCTTCTCCAGAGAAGAGGAGGATGCAGCAGTGACCCCATCTCCTGCTCTGAGACATAGCAGACCTCCATGATGTCATTCAAGATTTCTTACTCAGCCAGTCTGGTGAAGCTGCAGGCATGCTACATGAGGATCTTCATGAGATAGTCTTTTAGGTCTCAGCCAGCCAGGACCAGGTACAGGATGCTATGGGGCAGGGCACAGCCCTCATAGATGGGTACTGTGTGAGTGACCTGGCTCCCAGACTCCATAACAATACCAGTGGTATAGCCAGAGGTATACAGGGACAACACGACCTGATGTTCATGTACATAGGCAGAGTGTAGCAGGTCTAAATGTGATCTGAATCATCTCTCAGTTGGCGTTGACATTCAGGGGGGCCTCAGTCAGCAGCCTTGGGTACTTCTTGGGGTTGTAGAAGGTGTGGTGCCAGATCTTCTCTATGTTGTCTCAGTTGGTGATGATGCCATGCTTGATGGGGTAACTTAAAGGTCAGGATGCCACTCTTGCTCTAGGCCTCATCATCCAAGTGGTCCTTCTGCCCCATGCTCACAATGATGCCCTGGTTTCAGGGGTGCCCAACAGTAGACAGGAACATGGCTTGGGCGGGGGTGGGGGTATCATCCCCCAGCAAAGCCAGCTTTGCACATGCCAGAGCTACAGTCATGATAAGCAGGATGGTTTCTTCTGGTGGAGGTGGTGGGCCCCAGGGTGCCGTGAAGCAGGCATTGTGGTTTTGATTTGCATTTCCCTGATGATTAGTGATATTGAGCACTGTACATTTTCATATACCGGTTGGCCATCTGTACGTCTTCTTTGAATAAATGTTATTCAGATCCATCCATTTTTAACCTGATTTTTTGTTTTTCTCTTTTTTGCTATTGGGTTGTAGAAGTTCTTTATATATTTAAAAAATTAACCCTTCCTCAGAAAATTTGCAAATATTTTTCTCCCATTCAGGAGTTGCCTTTTCATTTTTGTTGATGGTTTCCCTTGCTATGCAGAAGCTTTTCAGTTTGATGTAGTCTCACTTGTTTATTTTTGCAAATAATTCTTACTAAATAATTGAAAATAATGATGAAGCTCTTATTTATAGACTGCACACATATTACTACAGCTATCACCATGTAGCTCAATTCAATGTTACTAAAAGTGAATAGCCACTTCACCCAAGACAGAGGTATCTGATATGAAATCAGAGGTTCAAGGCTGCCTCCCATGGCTGTGCTAGTCAGAAGACCTTACCCCTGACCTACTGTGCCCTCTTCAGGCTCATGAAACACAAACACCTTTAGCAACTTTGGATCTAGCAATTTTAGTAGCCTCCTTCTTGGCAGTGATCAGAGTATAAGAATGGAACAGGAAATGCCCAATTCTGCCCATCACCCTTGCCCATCACCTGATTTACCATCAGACCTCCTCACTCAGGCAGTCCCCTACAAGCCCTGGATGAGGCTGCTCGTGGCTGAGTTTGCCAGAAGAAATATAAAACATTTAGTTAAATTCGGATTTCATACAAAGATTTTTTTTTTAGAAAAACCACGTCTCAAATATTACATGGAACTTACTTGGATTAATTTTTTTTAAATCTAAAATTCAAATTTAACTGGGTGTCATGTATTATTATTTGCTAATTCTGGCAACCCTGTTGGAAGTCTTGAAGGTTCTGGTCATCTCAGGCCCACCCCAGCCTGGGATGAACTAAGGAGATCAGTATTTCTTGGATTACCTATTATTTTCTCTGTGTATCTTTTGGGAAATGCTATTGTTGGATTTGATACTGCTGATTCCTTCAGTCTTTTTTGAAAACTCTTCTTTGCCTACCTGGGCTCATTTTTCTTTTCTTTTTTAAATCTGACCAGTTTTCCTCTGGATTCTAATTCTTCCCCCACTGTCTAAATCAAAGGTTAGTCAATATTTTCTGTAAAGGGTCAGACAGTGAATATCTTATGTTTTGAGGACCACATAATATCTGTTATCCTGGACTCTGTCTTTGTAGTACAAAAGCAGTCACTGACAATATGCAAATGAACAAACATGGCTGTGTTCCAATAAAACTTCATTTACACAAATAAGCAATAGGCCAGATTTGGCCTACAGGCCATAATTTGCCAATACCTGCTCTAGATGAAGGTGTACATGGATCAATCCTTGCCTCTCTTCTGTTTGCTCTTTTACCAATCTCATCTAATTATACAATAGACCTACCGTTTGTATTTCAGTGACACACAAATTTGCATCTTAAACACTGACTTCCCTCCCTGCCTGCAGTCTTGTATTCCAAAATCCTATAAGAGGATTCTTCCTGAATGTCTTACAGACACTTTAACTTCATCAATCCCAACTTCCCCCTGAAAGCGTCACATCTTCTGTTCCTCCTCCACAATCTCTATTTCTGCCAAGGTAACTACTATCCCTATGGCTAAACCCAGTTCAAAATTTCCATAGGTGTTTGGTTTCCTCCTTTCCCCAACTGTTTATATTCACCCAGTGGACAGGTTCTGTAAATTCAATACACTCATGTCCTATCTGTGTCTCCTGTCCCTTCCTACCACCAAAGGGAAGTTTTCTGTCCCCTTGCCCAGCCCATTGCAATATTATCCAAATGGCTCTAGATACCAGACACCAACCAAATTTCTCCAATACTGTCAGACTGCCTTTCCTTAAAATAGTCCTGATTTTTCTCTTTTGTCCTAAAAACATTTTGAAGCCCTCTTAATGATTCTGTATCAATGTCTATGTTCTTTAACCTGAAGTCAAAGACCCTCTGTGGCCAGCCCCACACTAACGATCCAACACTTTAATTGTGTGCACCATTAACAATAGTCAAAAGGAACTACATGCAGTTCTCTAGCCAAACACTTTATCTATTTAATTCTTCCATGCTTTGGTTCTCCCCTGCCCTTCCCAATCTTACATTGGATTCTACCTACATTGGAAGACCCAGCTCAAATGGTATCTTGTCCACAAAGCCATCCCTAACCTTCTCGCTAGAAGAAATGCTTCCATATTCAAACTCTTAACTATAGTCAGATTATATCTCTCTTACAGGTATTATAATTTTCTACCTTATTTCACATTTAGCTCTTGTCCTGTCTCCCCAGAACAGGTAGAAACCTGGAAACAGATGCTCTGAGTCTCCTTTTTTTCTTTATCTCCCAAAAGATTCAGTAAAAAATCCTTCCAACCTCCCTCATTTTAGGTGTTCAATATATAACTGATAAATTAATTTAAAAAATAGAAGATTAGCATTCTGTATACAAAAAAAAAAACTACTGAGTAAGTGACTGTGTTATGTGTAAAAAGAGAGAAATTGTGGACCTGAAGTTAATTTTAACTCATTCTTCATTTTTCCACCTTCCCTTTTTTTCACTGTGGAGGAAGGGAAAGGGGCATGAGGTAAACATTACTTTAAATTCAATCAGTAACCTAAAATTGATTCATAAAAAAACACATATCTTGCTGGGGCTAGGGACTATTGTTTTATTTTTTTGTTTTGTTTATCTACATGTTTATTTAGGGTTTTTTTTTTTGCCTCGTTTTATTTGAGGAGTATAGTCCCTTTAATATTATTCAGAAAAGAATTTGTAAAACTTTCATAGCTATCACTTATGAATGTTTTTCTTGTGCCAGACACTGTGCTAAGTGTTTTTTATGTCTTATCCTGAAATCCCTTCAACAGTCCTTGGAGGTAGACAATCTTCCTCCTTTACACATAAAGAAACTGAGACTCACAGAGGTTCAAACAGCTACAAGAGTAGCGTCAGAATTGAACCCAGATCTACCTAATTCAACAAACAGCCTCTATTCTTATCTAAAAAGACATACTGCCTCTTATATTGAAAATAATAATTAACTTGAAAGCAAGGACTGGAGACTATTAGTAAATGTGTGGTTTTTACTTCATGTGTATTAGGAAATGGAAGGCAGAGGCAGAGTAGCAGTCAGGTCCAGATCTAATACGGAACTAGGAACCATACCAGTTATTTTAACAGAGAGAATATAATATAAAGAATTTTGATTAGGTATAAAGTTGAAACTAGATAACTAAAGAGAGAAAGAAGAGAATTCCAAGGTATTAAAGATGTGATTGTAGGAGGCAGCTACTGTCTCTGGGGCCTGGGAGAAACAAAAGGAAGAGATTCAAAGTATCAAAGTTTACAAACTTAAACGAAGAACCTCCTCAGGGGAAACTTCGATTCTGAAAATAGGGACACTGTTCAGGTGGTGTTAAAACACGCTGCAAATGAATTCAGTTGCACCTACAGGAAGGAACTGCTGCTGCCAGGGAGGAGCCGCATCGCTGGGGAGACATGGTAAGAACAGGAAGTAGAGGGGGAGGAGCAAATCCCTGCTTCCTCATCCAGAACCTCTAATGTCCCTACTGACAGAGCCTACTAGGGAAGCAGCTGGCAAAGCAGAAATGTGGTGTGCGGAGTCCCAGGCCCTGCAACACAGAGATACAGAGTTATAAAAGGATGGGTTTGGAAGTGAGAGGCAATAACTTAAGAAGTGGCCCAGGAAGGACACCTATGAAGAGGTATCTATTGAAATGTGGTCCTTGTGAGCTGAGAGTAAAGTCAAATAGGCCAACATAAGCAACGTGGGATAGATCTCTCACCTATAAAAAGGTAAAGACCTCTAGGTGGGGGGCTTGAAATAAGTAATGTAAAAGAAATAAAAGATGCAGATAGACTTCTTGACTTCAAAAATCAAACAACGGCTCAAGAAAACACCACCAAGACAAATTACCTGTGATGGTGGCGGTGAGCAAATTTGCCATAATTGGTAAAGCACTGTTAATTCAAACCCCAAGGAATGCTAAAATGCCATCGTTTCACACTAGAGGTCACCCCCGGTAAGAAAATATAATTGTACCATCCTTTATTGTCCCCCTGTAGCTGTTACAATATTGGAGAGCTGCTCCTTATTGCAAAGAGATTGGATTTTTATGAGACTGACATGCTAAGCAGCTTTCTAGTCAAGTAAAATACTGCATTAAATAGAATTCACTTTCATACTTTGGTTGAGAAGCAGATATATTGACTATATAGTACAGAAGACAGTATTCATTACATGCAATCACTGACCTATTTCTACGGTATCAACTTTAATCAGAGGTAGGTCAACACTGTTATCAAGAAACAATACATTGTATATTACATAGAGACTGATCTTGGGGAAATACTGCCTCATGTCAGTATTTAAACTGGGGAAAATACTGCCTTGTATCAACAGAAAGTAGGTGTACTACCTGAAATAATTATACTACATATTTTAACAAACTCATTAATTTTGGAGTTTATTGCATTAAAGACATTTATGGCTTGGGAAATTAGGATGTCTGTTATCACTTTCTGGCAAATTATGATTCAAGGACATCTTCTAGAAATGACATTTGCTAAAATTCTTAATGGTGGGGAATCCTCTTTAGGTACAGAATTCCAACTTTCAAATTTATCTGAATGTACTAAAAATAAGTTGACCATTATTTAATAAGACCATGCATTGATATGATGCAGATCACTTTTACTATATCTCTGGGTCAGTGCTCCTTTGATATTTGTGCTCCCAGCTTTTACTACCCAATAACTCTCACTGCTGTCATTCTTTTGTTGTTCTTGTTTGTTTGCTGCTCTCTACCTATATTCTGATCTTTCTACATTATTCGTGGAAAGAAGCAACACCTAAGGTGTTCTGGGTTTTTTTAATGTACTTTACTCCAGCTGCCATTCCTGGAGCCACCATGACTGTGTTGGTTAAAGTGTCCAAGAACTTAACCCTTCAACTTCATCACCCCCTCCCTCACTGTGGTCTTTTCTTGCACCACCCCACTTTACCACTCACCTGATCACATCCCTTCCCTTTTCATCAAATAAATGCACCACCTTCAAAATTTCTATTAGATATATATTATATTGTATTATATTATTATATATGCTTTCATTGTACCATGCATCCCTAATATATCCAAATCCAGTGACACTTCACTTTTCCACAATCTATCACTTCTCGGGTTGGTACTGTCTTCCATACACTGTCTAAAACCCATAGATTATCATTATAATCACTCACGAGTTACTCACTCAACTCTCTTGCCCCACTTTTCTTTGATCATGTTCCTCTGGATAAATCCTCACCTTGGTTAAATCCAACTATCTACCTATTCTATGCTCTTTTCCATTAAGTCAAATGTTACTATGGAAAAGAAATGCAACCACACTGTCAGGTCTAAATTTGAAAATCAAAACCAGAACTATTTGAAAATAATAACCAGAGAATCAAAGGGTCTCTCAATAATTCAAATATACTTCCAGGATATATTTGCTTACCTACTTACCAAAATGGACTTTTAATATTTTCTCTCGCCTTGAACCTCTAGCACCACTATTCCCCAAAGACACATATACACACATACTCTCAGCTAATGATATTGCCTCATATTTGAGAAAAAGGAAGCATCCAAAAGAAACTGCCTTATCTTACCACCACTAAGTCCACTGCCTTCCCTGGTTCTTTTCCCGTAGTCTCTGGCTGTCCTTCCATTATAATGGATAAAGTATGCCTTCCTACATACCCCTATACTTGTGTCTAGACCCCATTCTTTCTCTACTGTTCAGGGTATCCATTCAGTTCCTGGTAATCAATTTCTCCCTCTCTACTGAATCATTCCCATCAACGCATACAGATTCTTCATGATGTCACATTATCATCCATTTCTACTGACCACATACAATCTCCATTGACCCCATGGTCTACTTCCAGTTTCTGGAGTACTTTTCTGCTCCTTTTCATAGCAAAAGTTCTTGAATGGCTTATTTATGGCCCAGTCTTCACTTCCTGCCATGTCATCTCTCCTTAGCCCATTATCTTTCCCACATTATGGATTATTTTTGTCAAGGTTATTAGGAATCATCACTGAAATCCACCATGTTTCCAAATTTACTTGGCAGTTATAATTCTTTATCTTATTCAAATTCTTGGAAAGATTAAACACCATCAGCCACTCGATCCCTTTTAAAACACATCCTTAATTTTTGTGATTCCACATTTTGCTGTTTTTCCTCCTTACATCTTAATCACTTTGCTCAGTCTCTTTTTATCTGGCCCTTCCCTTCAGTCAAAACTGAGAAGCTGGAGTGGCCAGGGCTCCTCCAAGGCTCCACTGTTCTTAATCTCCAGTGCTTTCCTTGGTGAGCTTATGTATTCCCATTATTTAAATACCATTTGTGGAGACTATCGAATTTGTGTCTCCATCACAGACCTCTCCACTGAGCTCGAAACTCTAATCTGTAATTAACTGTAATTCTATGATTGACATTTCCACTCGAATATCTAATCATCTTATTAATCCCAATATGGCCAAACAGAACCTTGATTCCCTTGATTCTCTCCCCAATGTGCACTTTTGAACTCCTTCCCTGCTAATATCTCAACCAACCACCTGTTGCACAGGTACAACATTTATCATCATTTCAGTTCCTCTCTTCCCTTCATTCTCCTCTCTCGCATGCAATCCCGAAACCAGTTACTTCAGATTCAACTCCAAAAGACATTTTAAATCTACCTGCTTCTTTTTATCTCACCTGCACCAGCCACTTCCAGTTGCAATCATTATCACCTGCATGATTGCTCTACTCTACAGGAGAGGTCATTTCCATTGTTGAACTTTTCAAAAAATCAATTTTCTTATGTGACACAACATATCCCAACATACACACACACACACACACACACACACACACACACACTTAAAACCCATCATTTATTTCCCTTTGCTTTTAGAATAAAATCCGAAGTCCTTCCTGTTGCCAAGATGATATGACTCACATTTCTAGCTTCAGGACCTACCACACTCTCCCTATCTCATTACACTTCAGCCCTAATAGATTTGTTTTTATTCCTCAAACTCACCCAATTCTCTCTGCCTCAAGGCCCTTGTACTTGTTCTCATCTCTGCAGATCTCTGTGTGGCTGGACCTTACTACAGCTGAAACTCCCATCTTCACAGAGGCACCTGTGTTAGCTTCTTTCACAGCATTGATTGTTATGTGAAACTCTCTTGCCCATTCTTTGTTATTACTTACTTTCTTTTCTTCATCTGTCAGCTCTCTTTAAGTCAAGAACCTTGTGTATCTTTTTTACTATTGCATCTAGAGCCTAGAGTATCTAGAGCATAGCAGACGCTAAATAAATACGTACAGGAGGAGGAAAAATGTGAAGGAAAAAAATGGGATTTAATGATTTTCTCACAAAGGTAATGGTACAACTACTTATACAGTTTCTCTAACATCTGTCCTTCCAACTTCCCCAACTAAATTTCATCTCTGCAAGTTTATGCATAAGACAGTACAGAGCACAGCTTGGCTCAGAGGCATGTCTCTGTTAAATAAAACTAATCTGACAGCATCAGACCACTGGGGTTTAGCCGTTCACATTCTGGATGGCTGGAAATGATAGTGTGCCAAACCTCCTTGGGTACTCAGTGAACCACACTCTCCACCATCTCCCTACACACTCCAGGCAATTACCCATCTGGTTTGCCTGGCTCGCCCTGTCATATTTGAATGAGGTTTTCAGCTGAAAGTGAATGGTGTGTGTCCGACCTGAAAGGCAGCCTCCGGCAGTTGTATCCCAGGACTGCTTTCAACTGTAGCCACTCTCTCCAGAAGGGGGTCAGGATCCTCCCCAAAAGTAGCAGGACAGTTAAAGTCCTAGGCAAGAGTCAGGGGACTTGGGTTCTAATCCCTGTTTGTCTCAAGTTCACTGTGTGATTTGATAAAATCCCTGCACCACTGTAGGGTTGTTTCCCAACTGCAAACTGCGGGGTTCATATTAGGTAATCTCTGGAATTTCTTCCAGCTCTAACATTCCAGACTTGTAAACCACCAAGTGGCAAGCATTTGCTGGGTTGCAAATTCTCCAACCCAACAAGCCAATCTCCAACCTGGGATGAATGGCAATATTACCACCATTTGGGTTTTTTATATTTGCCCAGAACCTCATAATTATGAGGTTACCCTTACCACACCCTTTGACATAGATGGGTGACAAACACTAATTACCCTGCTCTGCAGGAGGAGGAAGGATGGCACAGAATGATTAAATGACTCACCCTCTATTTACCAAAAGCAGTGGTCTGGCAGGGACTAGAAATCCATGAGCTTCTGAGTTGTAGACCTAAGCTTAGGACATTAGGCCACAGGGCTCTGCTAGAGTACTTGGCTTTGCTTGTTTTTTATTCCGGAATAGATGAAAAAAACACTCATGATTGCATTCTCTTTTCTGAAAGATTCACTGCTACTAGTGCTAATGCAAATGGATAAAAAAGAAAAAGTTCTATTTACTTCAACCAAAACCCCAAGAAAATTCTGTATGGGCAGGCACTGAGGTACATGGGGAGAGTGTGGACTCTGAAGTAAGAGACACATGTCTTTGTTTTGTGAGCAAGCATCCTTCCAGGTATTAAGAAAGCACGAAAAGCATAAAGATGTGTAAGACTCAATTTTACTCATAACTCTGCAAGGTACCTAATTCTCTGACTCTGGCTTTCCTAATCTGTAAAATCTGACTAATAAAACTTGCCCGCAATATTCTTGCAAGGATGAAAAGTGATAAGAAAGACAATTAACCCTCATTGTGGTTCCTCAGTTAATTAACACTTTTTCCTTTTCTCCTCTTCCTTGCCTAGGGAACGCAAATTAGGGTGTTCCCTACTCACACATCCAAAGTCCCCTGCCACTCACCATCATCCAGTACAGAAGGACCACAGGCCACTAAAACAGGCGACCAATCATCCATGGGGTGAAAGGATCCCCTAGGATCTCCGTTTCCAGACTCATTAATGACATAGAGTATCTAAGAAATGAATGACTGACCCTGTGTCTCCTCCTATAACAGTGGAGCTAACCAAACTGTCCCAGGGAATATTCTGGAAGGAAGCGTCTCTGAAAGGTTTATAGACTCTTGGACATAAAATGTAGACTAAGTGCTATGATTTTTTTTTTCAAACAGTCTTTCATGGTATACTCAAATTATTTCTACTCCTCTGAATAGCCACTTCAGACTCCCTTGTCCATCACCTGGTCCCTGTCATGCCACCAGACATGTGCAGAAGACAGAGGATAAGAACAAAGAGACACAAAGTAGGGAAGGAAGGCAGGGAAGGAAGGATGTACAACTTACATTGTTAAAAACAAGGGAGTTAGAGTAACAAACAAGAGACAAGTTTACACTGAGGTGATCTGTGTCCTTCTGGTAATGAGTCGTGGAACCCTGGATGCTGAGTTGGGAGACATGCTTTCAGGTCTGCCTCTGCTACCCATGGGCTGTGTGGTGTTCTGTAGAGTATGAACTCCTACAGTGAACTGAGACTCAGTTTGCCCACTTTTGTATATAAGTAGAGTAAGAACAAACTGTCCCCAAATGCTTACTAGCACTAAAGTCCTAAGAGTCCTGGAATAAGGTACATAGAAGCTGACACATAGTATCCACACATGCCTTATATACACAGGTTTGGGGGCCCATAGGTCCAAGGGTCCTATATCTTCATACCCTTTGTTATAGAACTGTACATTTTTCTTTGAGGTAGAAACAAACTTTATCTCCCCAAAATATAAATGTATATAAGAATTATGTATTCCAATACATCTGTATCATTAACAAGTTTCCTAGGCATTTTAAACTAAAAAAAAAAAAAAAAATCCAAGGATCATATTTTGAGAAACTCTGGTCTAGACATACATGTCCCAAACTATTAACCAAGAAAGCAAAACACAGAAAAAGACACTTTCAATATTTGAAAGAAATTACTAATGAACATGCCACTTAAAATGATTGTTCTTAAACTGTGTAAGGAAAGTTTAGAAAATTCAGATTCCTGAGCCCTAATTCTTAACTGTTAAGAACTGTGGGAAGGAGTGTAAATGGCCCAGATACAGGTGTGTTTTCAAAGCTCCTAATGCCATGCTGCTGATTGCCCAGGTCTGGAAACCACTGTTAGAAAGCAAAACCTCAGCAGCCAAGTCTGGCAAGTATGTCAGTCCCTCTCAGTGCCCAGCAGAAGTAATTTCTCCTCTCACTTGTGAACATCTGTGATAATCATCATGGAGAGCCGGCTTGTTTGTTAATGGGGGGAAGAAAAGCTATTTACCTAGTTTGCAAGCCAAGGGAGAGCTTAATTAATGTCAGAGCAGATACGATTTCCTCCTCTCTCCTTGCCCTAGGAACTCACAGGGATAACGAGAGGATTTTTAATTAATGTTTGAAAAGCATTCTGAGATCCCTGGATGAGAGGTGCTAGAGAAGGGCACAACATGATTATTATTGTTATTAATAGTAGTAGTATTAATAGAAATAATGAAGTTGTCTAAAGTGACTTTTTAGAAAATTGATTATATCAATTGCCAGTGTGCTGTTGTGGCAAGAATTTTTGGAGTATAAAGGAGAAGGAGGGAAAAAAAGACATAAAAAAAATAAAAAATGCTTTTTTTACCCATTAGAACTGGATAAAATTTTGAGGTCCTAGCATGAGTGCTCTATGCCAAGTTCTTCTTATACTTTTCCAATGTAAATTAAAATACAATTATTAATTTCTATGTTACCAGTGAAAGATTTTGAAAGAACATAGTTATGAAGGAAACATACTATTCTCAAGTTTGGAAAATAGAAGTTCTAAATTTGGGGCTTATCATTGGCTATTTACTGGCTTATCACTAATTATTTAACTTTGGGCAAGTCACATTATCTATATTTCTTTATTGGTAAAATAGAGAGATATTGAAATATGTTCTACCCAACTCACAGATTAATGAAAATGACTGGAGATGATAAATGTAGAAAACTTTTATGTCTGTAAGTTGTTAAACAGAAGTTCATGATGATGATGATGATAATGGTTACACCAAAAATTCAAATTGTAAGATGATAGAAATAAATGTGCATTATTTATGATAAATTTTTTAAATATATTTTTTAATTTATGAAGCCAGATTGTTCTACAAGGCTTACAATAAAAAGCAACTATAGGAAGTTTAGAAAGTTAAAGAGTTCCTCAAGTTTACAGTGAAAATCAGCTAGTCCCTGCCCATCCCTTCTACTATAGTTCTTATTCCCAGAGATTCTCCTTTTTTATGCTTCAGCTGTTTCTTTTGATGTTTATCTCTATATTGTCAATTATTATGATCGAAATGCTATATCTAGCTCTGTACAAATGTTAAGATCATTTTTTTCCTATTATAATAGATATATTAATTATTTTATACTACCACCCTCACTCCCCTCCTTTCTACAGATATAGTTACATTTACCTTTGCTAAAATTAATATTTACTATTTACATAATTACTACTTCATAAATAATGTTTATTATTAACCAAATAGTATACTACCATTACATGTGCTCTCTTACAACAACTCTTTGTTTTTCCTAGGGTTATTAATTGCCTAACATTTAAAAATTTGCTTACATTTCTATCAACTTCACACTAGGTTCATTCCATGAATTCTTGCAGAGGTATTAATGTCCTCTTAAAACTACTGTATTTTCAACCTTGTGAAGTGCGCATCAGATAATATAGTGCTTCTTTTTTTTTCCCAGACACCTGCCTCTCCTGTCTTCTTACTGCAATCAAACAATACTATGTCAGAGGCCATTAAAATAGTAGTGAATCCTTGGATCTATGGGCTCCCACACTGTGAATATAAGGCATGTATGAAATCTGTGCATCAGCCTCTATGTGTGTTGTTCCAGGATTCATAACTTTAGATCTAGTAAGCATCTTGTGGACGATTTATTTCTACCACACTTATTATACACAGGTGGGGAAACTGAATCTTAGAGAGTTCACTCTTTGACAGTAGAGGCAGATCTGAAAGCACATCTCTCAGTTTTAGTTTCACCCAAAATGCATGATTACTAATATTTCTGTTATTTACATTGTAAATGACAGGTATATAAAAAACTACCACCCAGAATACTATTCCTGGCAAAAATGTCCTTCAGAAATGAAGGGGAGATAAAGACATTTCCAGACAAAGGAAGGAAGGAAAGAAGGAAGGATAAAGCAAAAAGCTATGGGAGTTTGTTTGTTTTTTTTTTACCACTCATCCTGTCATACAAGAAATGCTAAAGGGGTTTTTCAAGTTGAAGTGGAAGAACACTAAGTACAAACATGAAAATATATGAAAGTATAAGGCTCATTGGTAAAAGGAAATATACAGTAAAATCCACTGTAATAGTATGTGTAAAGCACTTTTATTTCTAGTATAAAAGTTAAAAAAGCAATATTAAAAAAAACTACAGCTACAATAATTTGGTAATGGATAAATAATATATAAAAAATATAAAATATGACATCAATGTGGGGGAAGGAGAAGTAGATTTTTGTATGAGATTAAATATAAAGTGTTATAGGCTTAACACAGATTGTTATATCAGTAAGATGTTATATGTAAGCCTCATGGTAACCAAAAAGAACAAACCTATAGTAGATATACAAAAGATAAAATGAAAAGTTAAAGCATACCACTATGAAAAAAAGAAAAAAAATCACAAAGGAAGGTACCAAAAGAGGAAGAAAAGAACCAAGGAACTAAATAAATAACAATATAACAATAGTAATTTTAACAAAATAGTAATTTTCTACCTATCAAAAGTTAGTAATATTTTACCTATGAAAAATTAAAGTAAATGGATTAAATTTTTCAATCAGAAGACAAAGTGGCTGGATAGACTAAAAAACAAAAAACCCAAAAGACCAACAAGATCCAACAATATATCCCATGCAAATGGTAACCAAAAGAGAGTGAATATGCATAGCAATGGCTCCACATATTTCATATAAAGAAACCTTCAGCCAAATTTGTTACAAGAGACTAAAAATGTAACTATATTATGATAAAAGGGTCAATTCATCAAGAGGATATAACAATTGTAAATATATATGCACCCAACATTGAAGCATAAAAATATTTAAAGCAAATATTAACAGAACAGAAGGCAACAAGAATCAGTAAATTTAAGATTGAAATCATATTGAGTATTTTTTTTACTACACTAAATATGAAACTAGAAATCTATAACAGGAAAAAAAACCCGGAAAATTTGCAAATACATGGAAACTAAACATCACATGCCTGAATAACCAATGGGTCAAAGAAGAAATCAAAAGAGAAATAAAAAAGAATCTTGAAACAAATGAAAATGAAAACATAACACTAAAATTTACAGAATGAAGCAAAAGCAGTTGTAAGAGAAAAGTTTATAGCAATAAATACCAAAAATTAAGAAAAATAAAAGATCTCAAATAAACAACCAAACTTTATAGCTCAAGGAATTAGAAAAGAACAAACTAAGCCCAAAGTTAGCATAAAGAAGAAAATAATAAACACTAGAGCAGAAATAAATGAAACAGAGACCACAAAGAAAATCAACAAAACTAAGCTAGTTTATTAAAAAGATAAGCAAAATTCACATGCTGTTAGCTAATCAAGAATAAAAAGGATTCAAAAAAACAAAATTATAAATGAAAGACGCAACATTAAAACTGATGTCAGAGAAATATAAAGAATTATAAAAGGTTACTCTGAATGTTAAACAGGACAACCTAGAAGAAAATTAATAAATTCCTAGAATCATACAAGCTACCAAGATTAAATCAGGAAGATTTAATCTGAACAGACCAATAACAATTAAGGAGATTGAATCAGTAATCAAAAACCTCCCAACAAATAAAAGCCCATGATTAGATGACTTCAGTGGAGAATTCTACCAAACATTTAAAGAAGAATTAATACAAATCCTTCTCAAACTCTTCCAAAAAATCAAAGAGGAGGGAACACTTCCAAACTCATTTTATAAGGCCAGCATTACCATGATACCAAAGCCAGATAAAGACACTACAGGAGAAGAAAACTGGAGTCAATAGCTCCAATTAGCAGTGATGCAAAAATTCTCAAAAAACTCAAATTTGGCAGCATATTAAAAGGATCAAACATCATGAACAAGTTGAGATTTATTCCTGGGATGCAAGGATAGTTGAACATGTGCAAATCAATAAACCTGATATACCACATTATTAGAATAAAAGATGAAATTCATATGACCCTCTCAATACATGCAGGGGAAACCTCTGAAAAAATCCAAATCCTTTCATAATAAAAGCTCAACAAAATGGGTATAGAAGAAACATACCTCAACATAATAAAGCTACAAATGACAAAGTACTGCTAACATAATACTCAGTGAAAAGCTGAAAGCTTTTCCTCTAAAACCAAGAACAAGACAAGGGTGCCCACTCTCACCATTTCTATTCAGTATAGTAATAGAAATCCAAGCCAGAGTAATTAGACAAGAAAAAAAAAAAAGGACATCCAAATTGGAAAGGAAAAAGTAAAATTGTCTCTGTTTGATGATGGCATGCTTGTAAACACAGCAAACCTTAATGATTCAACCAAGAAAAAAAAAGTTAGAACTAATAAATGAATTCTGTAAAGATGCAGAATACAAAATAAGCATACAAAAATCAATTGCATTTCATGCACTAGGAACAAACTATCTGGAAGAAAAATAAGGAAATGATCCAATTTACAATAGTATCAAAAACAATAAAATACTTAGAAATAAATCTAACCAAAAAGACAAAACGTATGTACAGTAAAAATTATAAGATATTGATGAAATAAATTGAAGAAGACAGAAACAAATGGAATGATATCCTGTGTTCATGGATTGGAAAAATTAAGATTTTTTAAATGTCCATACTACCCAAAGCCATCTATAGATTCAAGGCAATGCCTATCAAAAGTCCAATTTTTCACAGAAATAAAAAAAAATCCTAAAATTTGTACAGAACAAAAAAATATCCCAAATACAGCACTCTTGAGAAAGAACAAAGCTGGAGGCATCACACTTCTGATTTCAAACTATAATCCAAAACTATAGTAATAAAACAGTACGGTACTAAGATAAAAACAGTCACATAACTCAGTGGAACAAAACTGAGAACCCAGAAATAAAACTATGCAGATCATGTCAACTAATATTTAACAAAGAAGCCAAGAATACTCAATTGAGAGAAGACAGTCTTTTCAATGAACCATGCTGGGGAAACTGGATATCAACATGTAAAAGAATAAAACTGGACCCCAGTCTTATAGCACTCACAAAAGTTAACTCAAAACAGATCAAAGACTTAAGACCTGAATATAAAACTCTTCAAAGAAAACATAGAGAAAAAGCTCTTTGACACTAGTCTTGGAAATGATATTTTGTATATGACACCAAAAGCAAAAATAAATAAATAAAATAAAAATAAAAAAATAAGTAGGATGATATCAAATGAAACAGATCAAATCCCTATGGGATGGGATATTTATAACCCATATATATGCTAAGAGGTTAATATCCAAAATATATAAGGAACTCATAAAATTTAACAGCACAAAAAAAATATAATCCAATTTTAAAATGGGCAAAAGACCTGCAGACATACAAATGGCTGACAGGTACCCAGAAAGATGCTCAACATCACTAATCATTGTGGAAATGAAAATCAAAACCATGAGTTATCACCTTACACCTGTTAGAATGACCATTATCAAGAAGACAAAAGATAACAAATGCTGGAAAGGATGTAGATAAAAGGAAACCCTAGCGTGCTGCTAGTGGGAATGTGAACTGGTACAGCCACCATGGAAAACAGCAAGGAGGTTTCTCAAAAAAACTAAAAACAAAACTTCTAATGATCCAGCAATCTCACTTCTGGGTATATTTCTGAAAGAAAGAAATGAAATCACTATCTCAGAGATATCTGTGCTCCCATGTTTAATGCGACATTATTCACAATAGCCAAGACATGGAAACAACTTAAGTTTCTATTTTTACAGTGTAAAAATGCATATTTTTACAGTGGGATATTATTCAGACACAAAAAAGAAAGAAATTCTGCCATTCCCAACAACACTGATGGAATTTGAGGGCATTACACTCTGTGATTAAACAGAGAAAGACAAATACTGTAAGAATCTAAAAAAGCCAAACTGATAGAAACAGAGTAGAATCGTAGTTGCCAGGGTCTGGGGGTTAGGGAAAATGAAGAAATGTTGGTCAGAGAGCACAAACTTCTAGTTGTACACAAATAAGTTCTGGAGGATCTAATGTAAAGCATGATGACTATAATTAACAATGCTGCACTACATACTTGAAAGTTGCTAAGAGACTACATCTTAGATGTTCTCACAACAAAAGAAAACGGTAATTATGTGAAGTGATGGTGTGTTAACTAACCTTATTGTAGTAATTATTTTGCAATATATACATGTATCAAACTATCACACTGTATACTCTAAACTTACATAATGTTACATGTCTATTATATCTCAATAAAGTTGGGGAAATTTTTATTATGAAGCTACAGTAATCAAGACAACATGGTACCCACATAAGGATAGACATACATATCAATGAAACAGACTTGAGAGTTCTGAAATAATTCCTTACATTTATGATCAACTGATTTTTGGCAAGGGTGCCAGGTCAACACAATGCTGGTTGGGGAAGGAAGGAAATGGCGCTGAAATAATGATATTCTCATGCAAAAGAATGAATTTAGAACTTTACCTCACAAAATATGCAAATATTAACTTGAAATTGTTCATAGACTTAAACAGAATTGCTAAAACTATAAAATTCTAAGTTGAAATCTTCAGAATAAATCTCTTTAACTTGGATTTGGCATGGCTTTAAAATGACACCAAAAGCACAAGCAACACAGGAAAAAAAATAAAACAAATTATACTTTATTAAAATTAAATTCTTTGTGCACAAACACCCTATCAACAGACTAATTGTAGTGATCATTTCACCGTATTTACAAATATTGAATCATTATGTTATGTGACTAAAACTATTATATGTCAATTATACTTCAATTTTTAAAAAGCCCACTATCAAAGGAATAAAGAGACAATCCTCAGAGAGACAATATTTACAAATCTACACCTGATAGATGTCTTGAATGCAGATTATATAAAGGACTCACAAATCAACCATTAAAAGATGAATAACCCAAGCAAAGGACTTAAATAAATATTTCCCCAAGGGAGATATTCCCCCTAGGAATGCTCAACACCATTAGTTATCATGAAAATGCAAATCAAAACTAGGAGATACCACTTCACATCCGCTAGGATTGCTAAAATAAAAGACAAATCATAACAACTGCCACGACAGCAAGGATGTAGGAAAATTGGAAACCTTATATACTGTTCTTGCAAAATGATGCAACTACTTTGGAAAACAGTTTGGCGTCCTTCAAAAAGCTAAACATAGTGCTTCTATATGACCCATGAATTCTATTCCTAGGTACATACCCAAGAGATTGAAAACATATGTCCACACAAAAACCTGTACACAAATTCATAGCAGCATTACTGATAATAAATTATATCCATACAATGGAATATTATTAAGCCATGAAAAGGACTGAGATATTGATATATGCTATCAATGTTTCAAAAATGAATACTAAACACATTATGCTAAGTGAAAGAAACCAATTACAAAAGGCCATATACTGTTATGATTCAATTTTTATTAAATTGCCAGAATAGGTAAATCCATAGGGAAAGAAAGCAGATTAGTAGTTGTCAGAAGCTGGGGGATGGAGGGAATGGTGAGTTATTATGAAGGGGTTTCATATGGCCATGATATAAATGTTCTACAATTAGATGGTGGTGATGGTTGCACAACTCTATGAACATGGTAATAAACCACTGAATTGTACATTTAAAAAAAACACACTTCTTGAGGTACCTGGGTGGCTCAGTCAGCTAAGCATCCTACTTTGGCTTAGGTCATGATCTCACAGTTCATGAGTTTGAGCCCGGCATCCCTACTGTCAGCTCGGAGCTGGCTCTCTACTGTCAGTGCAGAGCCTGCTTCCAATCCTCTGCCTCCCCCTCTCTCTGCCCTCTCTATGCCCTTTCCTTGCTCTTTCTCTCTCTCTCAAAAATAAATTAAAACACTTAAAAATTAAAAAAAAAGCACTTCTCATATAGCTTATCATATGCCATGACAAATGTCAAAATCTATTCAGAGATTATGGGAAGATAGCAATGTGCTGTGTCAGTAAAGGCACAGAATAATTACTATGTGTAATAAAAATTAGTTTCTTAATGACACATAAATTTCCTTTATTAAAATTATCAAAATATCTTCTTAAACTAAAACACTATTGATGCTGAGTAAATTTGCCTTATTGAATGATAATTTGTTCCATTTTTACTATCTAGACCTCTTCAAAGAACATTTTTAGAAAAAAAAATTTTCATCTTGAGCTTATCCTTGTTAATTGCATGTGTGTCTTTAAGCATGTATACTGGCACAGAACAAAAAAAAGAGAGAGAGAGAGACAGAAATTCACTTTATTAGTATCATCTTTTTACCTTAAAACTTGTCCTTTTCACCATTTTCCAGGCATTTTCTGAAGTGACTAGTGTGTTCTGGAGTTGTGTGGCTATATCACTGGCTTTTAAAACAAAAAATGGGGGCGCCTGGATGGCTCAGTCAGTTAAGCATCCAACTCTTGGTTTCAGCTCAGATCATGACCTCACAGTTTCATGAATTCAAGCCTTGCATCAGGTTCCTCACTGACAGTGTGGAACCTGCTCGGGATTCTCTGTCTCCCTCTCTGTCTGCCCCTCCCCCACTCATGTTGTCTCTGACTCTCTCAAAATAGATAAATAAATTTAAAAAAAATTTTAACGTTTATTTATTATTGAGAGACAGAGAGACACAGAGCGTGAGCAGGGGAGGGGCAGAGAGAGGGGGAGACACAGAATGCAAAGCAGGCTCCAGGCTCTGAGCTGTCAGTACAGAGCCTGACGCGGGGCTCGAACCCACAAACCGTGAGATCATGACCTGAGCCGAAGTCGGTCACCCAACAAACTAAACCATCCAGGTGTCCCAATTTAAAAAAAAAAAAAATTTAAAAAACGTAATCCTCAGACACAGGGCTCCAAGATTTCCTTTCTCTAAAACAGTTCTACATCACATAAGAACAATGTTGAGGGTACAGTCTATATCTGGATAGCTTCCTGCACTTATTATACCCTCTAACACTTTCATCAATAACCCCGTGTAATCTTGATTATTGTCTGAATTTGAAAACCAAACCTAAGCACATCAGCACTCACTCAAAACTCTTGGCAATGAGTTTAGATTCAATACACACTGACAGAAAGAAGAACAGAAAAAACAAAGTGACAGTGAGCATTCTTAAAGCTAAATGGTAAAGGGGGAACAGAATTTACCATTCAAAGGAATAAAGAGGAAGGTACTACTGATGGTCATCAAGTAGTTGCCATTCTCAAGTGCTGGCCCACTGAATGATGTCCAATACACTCTGAGAATCTTGAGGGTTTTGGCTCCCTTAGCTCTTCAAAACAATGATATCATTTCACAAGAGGCAGAAAAGAAATCCCACTCATGGAATTATAGCCTTTATTGAATAGCCTAAAGGTAATTTAATATCACTGCGATCGTTTTGTGGTAGCTAATAGTAATAACTTGCATTTTTACCATGGTGTGTTCAAAACAGTTATACATCATCACAGTCATCATCTAACGTCAGAAGAGATTAGGTGTTATTAATATCACCGTCCACATAAATAAATTGAAATACAGATCTATCTTCTTGGCTGTGCAACCTTTTCACAGGTTCCCGTACCTTTCTTCTCTAAAGCCATTTCTTTGTAAAAACACCACAAAAGTATGTGGAACATAAACCAGTGACATGATCTAACTTATTCCTTAATAAACTTATGAATATTTTCAGACTAGCTCCTAAGAACAATTTATACCTTTTTAGAATAATAAAGAAGAATGCAACAGAACTTTAAGTCCAAACATACTCTATAACATGTAGCGTCCTGAACACTCAATACCTGATGCTTGAGAAAGTTCCAAAGAAAAGATCCAGTATTCAGCATCAACTACTGAAGGCATCTTCTTCAGCCTATGTGCACACCTGTCTCTTAAATAATACTTATCATATGAGACATTCTGCACCAGAGAATGCTTATGCATTTCCTCATGAAAATGGGTCTAAGATGTGACAAAATGTATTGATACATTTAATAAATTTATAAAGAAATTATTCCAAAAGTTTTGGAGAATGAGAATAAGAGGGTAATGTTTCATGTCTTCTTTTAGGATGACTTTTATTAAGGGAACAAGTAAACAGTGTGCGTACACATCATTTTTTTGCAATTATTATTCAGTAAATATTTAATATTGATCTCTATGTATTAGGTTTATTCTTGGCACTGAAGATACAGACTTGAACAAAAACTAGAAGGTCTTTGCTCTCAAGGGGCTTACATTACAGTAGACAGAAATGGACAATAAGCAAACACAAAAAGTAAAAGACTAATGGAGAATGGAAGCTTAGAGAAAGAGAAAACTAATATGTAATATGGGGCAATGCAAGAAAACAACTGAGTAGATATTTTTGATTGGTTAGCCACAGAAGGCCTCTGCTGAAGGTGTTATTTAAGCTGATATTTAAATGACCAACAGAAACAAATTTAGCAAAGATATGGAAAAAACACCACAGTGTTCTAAAATGAAATGAGCTTGTAGCTTTTCTAGAAATAGTCTTTGGGTTGCTTTTTTTAGTTAATCTCCTCCCCATCATCTTCTCACATGTAAACTCAGCCTTTGATGAAAGCAATCAATGGAAAAGTTGTACAATTTCCTTTGGAAAATAAAAGATAAATATGTAGGTAAGTTGTTTTTTAAAAATGGAATGAGCTTGACTAGGTGAAAAACAAAAAGAAGTCCATTGTGGCTAACTGAAGGATTACAGATGGTGTTGGAGAGTAGGCAGGAGCCAGATTACATGAGATTTTGGTAAACCAGAAAAATCCTGGTTTACCAAAGGTTTACCCGGTAAGCCAGGATTTATTCAGGTACTGAAAGGAAAGGTCGAGTGCAGAAGGAGAAACTGATAATGGTGGACAGAGGAGCATCATAACCTAACAATATAATGCTAGCTTTTTACTTGCTCCTCTTTTGCTTTATGTGTTGTTTGTGGGTGACTTAGTGGGAGTCCAAGTATAGTCACCCTATAAAAATAAAAATAAAAATAAAAATAGTGAAGTCTTCCAGTAAAGATAGCTACCTTAGTTCTGACTTGAATGCAACCTCTCTGATCCAGAGAATAAGCAATTACACATAAAGATAAAAATAGAAAATAGAAATACATAAAAAATTTATCTCCAAATCAAGACAAATATCTCTTGGATGAGAAGGGAGAAAAATACAAAGTGGTCAGCTCAGCTAAAACCATGAGCTGTAGACCTCTAAGTTTGAAAAAGACAGTGACAGCCCACAGGGAAGAAGAGACAGGAAACCAGGCTTATTACTTGGATCAAGAGGCTTTGGTGAAGCTCTCTCTCTTTTTGGATGAAGGACTGAAATATATTCCCATGGCAGTGGTTCTACACTGCAGGTACTTTTGCTCTCCCCGTTCCATCACCCAGGGAACATTTGGTAATGCCAGGAAACATTCTTTTTTTTTTTTATTTTTTTTATTAGTTTTCTTTATTTTTGAGAGGCAGAGAGAGACAGAGTGCGTGTTGGGGAGGGGCAGAGAGAGAGGGAAACACAGAATCAGAAGCAGGCTCCAGGCTCTGAGCTGTCGGCACACAACCCAATGCAGGGCCCAAACCCACGAACCACGAGATCATGACCTGAGCCGAATTCTGACGCTCAACCAACTGAGCCACCCAGGCGTCCCATGCCAGGAAACATTCTGATTGTCAGGACAGGAGATGTAAAGATGCTACTCATATCTAATATAGAGATACCAGGTATTCTGTAAAACATTCTACAATTAATACACACACAAAGAGCCCCCTCCCTCCCCCCTGCACAACAAACAATTGTTTGGGGCAAAATGTCAATAGTGCCAGTATATAAATAATGCATTACTGAGTGCCAAGCCTCAACAGTGAGAAACCTTGGTCTAACGGCCCACTTTTAGTCACTTAATGTCGAGTGGCAGCAAAAAACACAGGCCGTCTCTCAACCAAAAATTAAGCCAAGTTGTCCACTGGCTCAGGGAATGGGTCTGTCAGTTCCGCAATATTGCTTTGAAGCAGGAGCCATACAATAAATAATGAGACTCGCTTACAGAGTGCAGTCTTGAAAGGCAAGCACTAAACCCATAGGAATGGAAGAGTTGGAACAGAAGAGATAAGAAACACCAATCCAAAATGACCCTTTCAATCAAAACTCAAAACATGTGAAGCAATGCTAAGAAAGCCAGAAAACAAAAATAACAATTAGAGTTATAAACACACTTAAGATAGGATTAGTTTTAAGGAAAAATGATAAAGATTTTTAAAGGGTACTTATATTCATTAACAGGGAATATAAGTATATAAATATCAAATAAAAAACAAAGAAAAAATAAAACAAGAAGTTTTACAACAAAGAAATACAAGAAGAAATACAACAAAAATCCATGAAGTGGATTTTATACTAGACCAGACATAGGCACAGAGAACTGGGCTATAAAGGTGATCAATTCACCTTTAGAGCACAGAGAAAGGAGATAAAAAGAATTTAAAAATATGAAAAGTCAGCTAGGGAACATAAAGGATAATCTTCAGGTTCCAATACACATCGTATAAAAATTTCAGAAAAAAAGATAGAAAAGGAAATGACTGAAAATCAGCATCTACAAAGGAGAGCTGAGAATTTTCCAAGAGTAGAGAAAAACACAAATCTTTTAACCAAAAGATATTCCAAATTTCAAGCAAGATAAATACAAACCTATTCTTAGCTAATGCCGCAGCAAAACTGGAAAACATCTAGAAGGGCTATAAAATGTTAAAACCAACAGAAAAGACCCTGTAAAATCAAAGTAGATAAATTCATCTATGAGACAGCCAATAAAGATAAAATAATGTCTTTCAAATATTTGAGGAAAATGCCTGATAATTTAGAATTTTATACCCACCTATACTATCTTTTAAGAGTAGAAGTGAAATAAAGACTCTATGTGTACAAAGACTATAAGAGTTTATCTCCTGCATACCGTCTCTAAAATAAATACTAAATGCTAGTTTTTGTGAAGAAGAAAGATAGATAGAGGAAGACCCTTAGGATCCAGAATGAATGTGGAGTGAAAGTGTAAAGTGCATAGTTTTTTAACAAAAAACTGTCAGTTGCACATATCCATTCTCTGCATAATAATTAGGATATCAGTAAACTGGTACAAGACCCTAGCCTTTTCCATAAAGAAATCTCCTATAAACTCAATCAAAGAGTATGGTAGAAAGGTACCATATAGGATCTACCCAGAAATATTACAAGGCAAAAAAATAAAAGCAGAAAACACACATGGGGAAAAACAGATGGAAAACACTCACTTAAATCTTGTGATCATGGATTTTGTTATGAGTTTTAAATTTTTGAATAGTTCTTCAAATCTAGCACAAAGGAGATCTATAAGAGTTTGGAGAAACTATGGCAAGACAACAAAAAGCGAAAATTTGAACTTGTATAGATCCAAAAATAAGTGGAAGAAGAAAATGAAATAACTACACAATGACAACCACAAAAAGCCACTTGGAAGTAGCTCAAGAATAATAGCCATTGCTAAAACGTAGCAAAGGACAGAGAAAATACGACTGAGGCAAGTGAAGAGAATGAAATGAAAATAAAACATTAGAGAGATAATGTTATAGAGAGATAAGCAAATAATATCCAGCATAAGGTTAACTGGTATCTCCAAGAAAGAGGAGCAAAATAATAGAAGAAAAATACTTAAAGAAAAAGTTTCATAAATGAAAGAATTTAGTCATAAATTAATGCCTAAGGAAATATTAATCTATAGCAACCAATAGAAAGACATAATCTAATAAAATTGCTGGGAGTTCAAAGATAAAGAATCCTTTGCTCGACCAACAACAACAACAAAAAAAAGTCAAGTCATCAAAAAAGAGGTAAAAATTTAGGCAGGCCTCAGACTTTTTTGCCAGAGCAAGTCTTAATATGTGGAAACTATAAAGCAACGCCTACAAAGACTGAAGAAAGTATGACATAATACATAACCAAACTGTGGCCCAAATATAAAGGTAAGAGAAAACTAATTTTTTAAAATGAAAAAACATAGTTCCCAAGAGTTTTCTACAGAAATTCCAGAGAATGAACAGAAAACCTATGGCACAAGAATGAATGGTAAGTATTGGATCCATTTTATCGTAAAATTAAGATTAAAATAACGTGGAGACTATCGTTACAAAAGAGAATATAACTGTATAATCCTCACTAATAAAGCTGATAGAAGGGAAGATGAGAGGCAGTCAATGTGGGCAGATTTCTTCAACTCTTATCACCAAGTATCAAAAGATATTCAGATACAATAGATTAAATAATAGTGGTATAAATGTATTTAAGGGCATCAGATAACATTAATAAAAATAATATATTCAACAAGAAAAACTGAGTGGCAACACAGAGATAAAAATGGAAAATTTTAAAGTGTACTAATTCCAGCATTCTTATAGAAAGGAATTAATAAATACAGTTGTTGGTTCACAAACTGGACACAGAGGCCAGGAGAGATTGAAGACAGGGGCAGGTCACTGCAGACGGGAAGGTGGCAGTTTTAACAAGCGAGGGAACTTCCAAGGCTTATCTCACTCGGGCAGCCAAGAGACCAGTAGATTTCCACACCTACCACCAGAAACCAGAATCTTCAAAATTTATATACAGGGGCCCTAACAGGGTTCAGATGTTCTCAGGGACACATTGCTCTCCCAACGCCATGACCCTGAAAGCAGTGGCTCTGGCTGCCGGAATGGTGGGCAGGGCATGCATCCAGAGACAGGGGAGGGGTGAGGAGACTCCAATTGCCAGCTTGCCCAGATCTAGCTTGAGGCTCAACCACTGTTCATGACCTCTTGATGACTTCCTCTATAGTTCATAATATAAAAAAGGAATTACTAAAGCAAAAATATTACATCTGGAAACATATATACACAGAAACACAAATCTTGTCAAGAAAGAGAGAATATAGGAGCAACAAAACAGAATTAAGAACAAATATATCTCTTAGATCAATAAATACACCGTATGTTTTATACATATAGTACAGTATAAGAGTATGTTAAAAGAGGAGTGCAAAGCAGCATTTAATTCCCTGCAAATTGAAAAGGACATAATGTCCTAATCTGGGCCCCCCTGAAAAAGGGGCTGATACAGGTAGTTAATTTGGAGAAGTAATCCCAAGGATCAGGACTGGAGGGCTGGGAAAGGTGAATCGGGGGGAAAAGGGTGTGTTGTGTCATGGAACGGATTACCACTAGGACCTCTGCATAGCCATGTGAATATACCAACTGTCTCTCCAAAACAGGGAAAAGGAGGATATTTATTCATGGTCTGCTGTCCTCCATTAGTCATGAATTTTTGCTGATGATAGTGGCTGAGCAGGTATGCACAGATACTTAGCTTCACGTCCCAGAGGAGGTGAGAGGCTGTCAGATCCACACACAGAGCCAGCTGCAGCCACAGCTGGAGTAAAAGGTGAGCCCAGGGAATGTGATGTAGGGCACAAGCTATGTGTGATACACACACCTAGAGGAAGCAGCTCAGAGAGGTTGAAAATAAAATAACTCAGCAAAGGCTTATTGGGTATTTACATGGGGGAAAAATCCATACAAGGTTAAATTTAGGGTAAATATTATTAAAAGGGTACAATTCACAGGGAAGATCTAAAAATCACAAAAATATTTGCACCAAATAACACACAGCCATTATCAGAAAGCAAAAACTACAGTAAACAGAGGAGGAAAAGACAGAAAATAAAATCAAAATAAAATTCCAGGAACAATTTGAGTCCAAGAAGAAATCAAAGTGAAATAGGAAGAATATTTAGAACATAACAATTAAATTTTAAAAAAGGGAGAAAGTCTAAGAGTTACTTCAAAAAAAACTGGCCCAGGTGCTTTCATCAAGTTCTAACAAACTTTTCTTTTTGAGATATAATTGATATATAACATTATATCAGTTTGAGGTATACAGCATAATGATTTGATATTTGTATATATTGCAAAATGACCATCACAATGTTTATTTAACATCTATCAACACACATAGCTACAAATACTTTTCTTGTGATAAGAACTTTTAAGATCTATTCTTTTAGCAACTTTCAAATACACAATATAGTATTACTAACTATAATCACCATACTGTACATTACATCCCCACGACTTATTTATTAAGAAACAGATACCCCCACTACTATGTCAACTATTCCAGATAAAAAGATTTAAAAAGGAAAGCATTCAAATAATTTGTATGAAACAAGTGTAACAACAGTACCAAACCTTGACAAAGATTGAACCCACAAAAAAAGAACCTACAAACCAATTCCTTTACAGTTATTGATGCAAGTGTCACAAAAACATTAGCAAACAGAATACAGGAGAATTTTCTATAATAATAAACCATGATACTATGCTTTATTCAAAGGTTATAAAAATAGTTTAATATGAATCTGTTCATATAATTCATCATATTTCTTTTCTACTTCATGAATAGAACGATTCATACTAAACTACATAATTGCTGAAAAAACATTACAAATTTTAATGATTCTTCATAAGAAATTTTAAAACAAAATATATGGTACTTCCATGTATGCATGTCTATGTGCATATGTATTTGATAGGAAAAGAGCAAAACAAAATGTCTTCTTATGCATTTATGTCTAACATTGTTCTAGAAGAAAGATTCAAAAAATGAGGTTACAGGAAAAATGAAAGTAAGATTTATCCCTATTTGAATGAATTGTTAACTATTCATTATTGCTATTATTAACTAGAAACTCCAAAAACAATCATGTGAAAAGCTATTTCAAATAGCAAGATAAATTACAAATTTCACTAGGTAAAAAATAATATATAAAAATCAAAAGTTTTCATATATAAATACAAGTTAGCAGACATAATGGAAGAAAAATCAATAGCATCCAAAAAGATAAAATACCTAGACTAGAAAATGAATTTAACAAGAATTGCATAGGAAATCCATAGAAAGAAATCTGTAAAATGGTACTAAGGATAGGCTCCTGGGTGGCTCAGTCAGTTAAACATCCGACTCTTGATTGCAGTTCAGGTCATTATCTTACAATTCATGAGTTCGAGCCCAGCATTGGGTTCTGCACTGATGGCACAGAGTCTGTTTGGGATTCTGTCTCTCCCTTTCTTTCTGCCCTTCCTGACTTGTGCACACATGTGTGCTCTCTCTTTCAAAATAAATAAATAAACTTAAAAAAATAAATAAAATGATACAAAGGAATCACAAAAATACAGATGTATAGAATCATGTTCTTGAATACATATAAAGAAGATGTCAGTTTTCCCTGTGTTGATCTGTATTTAATGGAACTCCCCCTAAGAATACCAACAGTTTATTTTTCACCAGGCAAACTGAATCTGATATTCATATGAAAATATTAACAAACAAGAAAATCCAGGAAAAGTCTGAAGGAGTCATGAAGGGAAAATTTCACTAGCCTACACTAAACCTCATTATAAAATTATAGTACTCAGCAATACTGATATGTGAGTAGACAGATCATCCAAATAGAATAGAAAGTCCAGAATTGAACCTAAAAATAACCTAATATAAGATAAATGTGGTATTTTATTTCAATGAAAAAAAGATGGACTACTCAATAAACTGTTTTGAGATACATGGTTTGCTTCCTGGATTCCTACCTCGCACCTACATAAAAAAAATAACTTTCAGATTGATCAAGGATTCAAACGCCAATCTTGTAAGAAAGTACTACATGAAATTATGGGAAAACTCTTTTTCTATATAATTTTGGAAGATCTTTCTAGGTAAGATACAAAGCTTAGAAACCCTAGATGCAGAAATTAATAAATTTGACTCATCAAAAAGGTTTTTTAAAAATTATCTCCTAGGCAAAAAATACATGAATTGTATCAAAAGGGGACAACAGGTTGAGAGAAATATTTGAGTCTCATTTCACAAAGGCCTAATTTCTAATTTCTTTAACATAACTTGAGCATTTACAATTCCATAAGAAAATGATTAGTTATGGGGTGCCTTGGGTGGCTCAGCCAGTTAAACCTCCAACTCTTGATTTCGGCTCAGGTCATGATCTCACAGTTTGTGAGTTCAAGCCCCGCGTCCAGGCTCTGTGCTAGCAGCACAGAGCCTGCTTGGGACTCTCTCTCTCCCTCTTTGTTTACCCCTCCTCTGCTTGCACACGTGTTCTATCTCAAGATAAATAAACTTAAAAAACTAAATAAAGAAATAAAATGATTAATAATACACTGGAGAAATATACAGAAAATTAAACAGACAAGACATTAAAACAGTTCTTAAATGTATGAAAAATTTCTCAACTCCACTGAAGGAGATCAGAATATGTCACCTCCAAATATGCCAACTTGGGCATATTGATTATTTTAGGCTGGAGACAAGTGAGAAATAGCAGGCATAGGAAGAACTTTCTGCCCTCTGCCAAAAAAGCAGGGTACGAACTTCCTGTAAGAAAGGTGTCCTCCCTGTACCAGGAAGAGGAGAGCCCTCTTACCATTCATTAGAGATGAGGAGTCAATGCTGAGATAAGTCTGCACAAACAAATCTTATCAGAATAACCCTGATCTTATGTATATTTTCCCCTCATATATCCTTATTTACCTCCTGGTCCCCCTTATATGTTTCCCAGTCACTTTCCTACAATTCATTGGCCTTAGAGGCCCAAACCCTCTTCTTTGTCTACTCACCTCTCCCCTGTTTATTGTCCTTTGTTAAAATGGTACATACACTCCCAAATCTAACTGATTTTTTGAGTTTTCACTTCTTTTCTGTGAAGCCCTCATGCATGTAAAAACACTGACATCAGTAAACACTGTATGCCTTTCCCCTGTTAATCTGTCTTTTTTAAGTTTAGTTTGTAGGACCTAGAAACTAAACTAAAGAAAGTAGAGGAAAAGTTCTTCTCCTTTATATCACTCACAAGAAAAAAAATTAATTACAAAATGCCATTTTTACTTATCATATTGATCAAGGTGAAAAAAAAAGCCTTTATTAACACACTGAATTATTGAAAAAGTAGTAAGTGGGTTGGCCCATGTATTGTTGGTGGGTGTGAATAATTTCAATAAAAACAACTTGGCCATCTCTCTTGAAATTAAAAATTAACACACCCATTTCCCTAGAAATGGTACTCCCAGAAACTGCCCCTAATGAATGTGTACATAGTGCAATTAATCATTTGCAAGATGATTCACTGAAGTATTGTTTGCAACAGAATGTTCACTAAGAGAGCAAACTAAATAAATAATATGGGAAATCCTCTCATAAAATGGAATATCATTTAAAGTTAGCTCAAAATGGACTGATAAGGAGAGATTCTTAGGATACATTTTAAGTGAAAGAAAAATCAAGGTTCTGAGTAAAGAAAAAAAGGAACGTAGATATGTGTGCCCATATGTGCATAGGCATAGAATATCACTGGAGGGGTCTACCAGAACCAGTAAAAGTGGTTGCGACCATTGAAGAAGCAGAGTTCTGAGGATATAGGTGGGGTATTTCAAAATTTGAATCATATTCATGCATTTCCTATTTAGAATATATCACATATGCTAATGTGTATTATAAATCTTTATGTAGTATTTTTGAAATGTGCTGAGCTACTGAGTCATTTTTTAGCGAATACACAGAGGAAACAGTCACCTCTTCTCCGTGTCTTCTCTAGTAAGAAATGATGTCTCCTTTTCTTTGCATTCATCATATGGTATGTGCTGTGGCAGCATCAGAAAGTATTACTGGTATTATGCTCACCTATATTCATGTCTGCTCAACCCCCTTTAAATCATAAGTTACTTCAGTCCATTCCTAGTGCCTTGTTCATCTCTGTATTACCAGCATTCATCACAGTGCCAACACACAGGAATCTGTGGAAGTGACACATCCCTTGCCCTTATACTTTACATTAGAAGAAACTTTTGGGAGGGGGGAGAGTGCCACAGACAGGGACATATGGTGCAGCCCAGTTAGGCATGAGCTGCCCATCCATCCAGAAGAGATCTAACTGCCCTGTCCCCTTGGTTACCCTGACTGGTCACTTGACTATTCAGCTGCCCTTGTTATTGTAATCCCTCAGATGGCCATCTGCTCTGCTCACGTGGGAGAGCTGGCCCCAGGGAGAAGTGCTCAGCTGCCCTGCATCCTCAAATCAGGTCAATTACACCAGTGCTCCTTAATTGCTCATGACGGCTTGGCTATTGTGTATGAACCATCAGTAATTTCCAGTTCATTGTGGTTAAAAATTCTGGACTAATGAAGGTTCCAACCTGTCCCCCAGGGTCCCTGGCACCACTCAGCTTGTACATGTTGCACAGCATGCTAGATTCCATTTCACACCCTATCAGCCGCTGAATTTCAAGCTAAAGCCTAAGTTAAAATAAAACCATACCACAAAGGACACGGCAAGAAGTATCATTTAAAGACAATGATTCCTTCTCAGTGGAAAGAAACAGGGTGAGCACAACGATCCCGACAAGGGCCCCAATTGGTCCTCAGAGCAGCCGCCTGCACCCCTGAGCACAGGCTGTTAGGTGGTGCTGCTGCTGTTTCATCTGAGGAATGACCAGTCCCACAGGTGAGCGATACGAATGACTTCCTGGTCCAAATTTAGGGGTTTTTGAAAAATTTCTGAGAAGTTAAATTATCCTTCCTAGACTTCTCATTTGAGAAACTCTGGTGTTCATTTTTCACCTTGTCCCGCTGTAAATGAATAATCTTCCTGAAAACTCACTATACTTTGAACAGTTGTGTTCCTTTTGTCTAGTGATGAACAAAGAAAAAGTTGATGGAAATGTCCCAGGTGGCACATTTGAACAGGCCAGATTTGTAACAAAAAACCAACCTCTGCTAGCTGTGTGATACTAAGAAATTTAAACCTTAAAGCTCTCCAACTTTTCTCTCTACCCCCCTTCTCTCTGTATGATTATACATGTTAACAATATAATAATTATACATAATTATTCAGAATTACTTGCATATTGAAATACACTCTCAGGTCAAGGATTTCATTGATACTGTATTTGATAAAGTTAATGACATAGAGTGGATGTCCTGTCAACTTCACTTTCTCAGTTTTTAGACACCTATACTTGGAGTTCATGTTCACAGAGATGCCTCTTCCAACATGATATTGTACTAAGCCAAAAGCCAGCCTTTTGCTGTCAACTTACAATACTGTAGCTGTTTTAGTTCCAACATTCTTTCTTGGAGTCAAGGAATTACCCAACTAAAAGGGAACTTCAAGACCATCTTTCCAAAAACCCTCCCTTTAAGAAACTAAAGAATCCCAATAGGTTAGATGTGTTTCCCAGTCACATGGCTTAATAGTGGTGATCAGAGATCTAGCACCCAGGTCTCCTACATCCTTGGTAAGCACTGTGAGCCTCACAGACCTTCCACGTGCCCAAGAAACCCTCCCTCCCTTCTTTCCTCCTCCTCCTCCTTCTCCTCCTCCTCCCTCCTTCTTCTTCCTCTCTCTCTCTCTCTCCACACACACACATGCACACACACAGAATTTTCTAGTATTTCCATTACCAAATGAAATTGTACCAATTGAATTAAAATAATAAAATTAGTTCCTTATTTTCTTTATTCAAAGGAATTTTTAAAACCTACTTCCTATGACATACTAAATGCAGTCAAGGGTTAAAACATGCTTTCAGGGCTGCCTGGGTGGCTCAGTAGATTAAGCATCTGATTTTTGATTTTGGCTCAGGTCATGATCTCACAGTCATGAGATGGAGCCCTGTGTCAAGCTCGTGGAGCTTGCTTAAGATTCTCTCTCTCCCTCTGCCCCTCCCCTGCTCTTGTGCGCACGTGTGCACACGCATGTATGTGCTCTCTAAGAAAAAATAAAATTAAAAAATAAAATAAATGCTTTGCATAAAATTCAGAGTAGTATATTCAAATTCAGAAAGAATCACTGGCTTAGAAAAACTAAATGTCCTTTAGAGGTGAGATTACATTTAAATTATCCTCTGCAGAAAGTAAGTTAGTATATCCTGATGGATATTCAAAAAGAAGTGCCCACAACCTTTCCTGGTGATCTGTCTCTGTAGTATTATGGTGGAGGGAACTCTGAACCAGAAGTCAGGAGACAGAGTTTTGGCCTCAGCAATGGTTGCTTCTCACTCAAGGTATGACTCTGAAAAAGGAACTTCTCCAGCTCTCATCGGTAAATGAGGGCAGACCCTTCCAACTCTGCCTTGCTGATTTCTATGGTTGCATAGCCTTTACACCTTAATTTTATTCTTTATGATGCTTTTTTGCAGTTTCACACAGACAGTAGACACATGTCCAAAAAAAGTAGATAAATAAAGGCTATAGGTTGTGATTCTAAAGTGATTAATTGAAAGTCATGCTTGTTTTGTTTTTAAAGTAATCATTCCAGCAGTTGTCTTTAGGTAAGCATTGTTCTGTAAGCAATTATCTTAAGAAGCAATATGGTCTCAAGTCAGTTAATACAGCACATGTAAAACCTCACTACCTTATCCTAGAGCATCCTTTCTTTTTTAACACTGTTTTGTCTACATCATTCCATTTATTTGTCAGATAGGCCATAATTTGTGATTGTTCCTCCAAATCAGAACACTACTGAAAGATGACAGGTCATCACTGGGGGTGCATCAAATTAGTGGCCTCAGGCTTCAAATATACAACTAACCTTTGAACAACACAGTTTTGAGCTGCATGGATTCACTTACATGTGGATTTTTTTTTTTTTTGATACAGGTATTTCACGTTTGGATATTGAGTGTTCAGAAGTGCTGGTTAGAACAAAGAATCAGATTTCCTTGCCTAATAATTGTGTCATTTGTTCACAATTAACAAAATAGTGGTAAATGTCAGTATTTATTAATGTAAATATTAACAAAATAGTGGTAAATGTAAATATTAACAAAATAATGTAAATATTAACAAAAATAGTGGTAAATGTCAGTATTTTTTTCTTAGTATTACTCTTATACAGGAGAGAAAAAAATCCCTAATGGGCAATCAAAAAATTCTGACTGTGCTTCCATTTAAAAATACTACCTAGCAGATCCTGACATACCTTCCTCTGATTTAAATGCTAAAATATCATTGTAGAAAAGAAAAAGAAAATGTTAAGGTAGATAAACTATTGCCAGAATTTGGAAGAAAATTCAAAGAACATTATCACCAAAGGAATTTGAGAGAAATATAACTAGGCTTCACCTCAGAAAACAATCCATCTTGATTAAAAAAAAAAAAAAAACAGGAGCGCCTGGGTGGCTCAGTTGGTTAAGCAGCCGACTTCAGCTCAGGTCATGATCACGCGGTCCGTGAGTTTGAGCCCCTCGTCGGGCTCTGTGCTGACAGCTCAGAGCCTGGAGCCTGTTTCAGATTCTGTGTCTCCCTCTCTCTGACCCTCCCCCGTTCATGCTCTGTCTCTCTGTCTCAAAAAAATAAATAAACGTTAAAAAAATTTAAAAAAAAAACAAAAAATGACTTTTTGTATCCCATATCATCTGACCCTTGATTTAAAGATGAAGAGAACAAAATGATAAAGTTAGCAGTCATCCATATACTTAGTAGATGCTGCTTTCATTATTAATTTCTTTTTTTTTTTTTTTAATTTGAGAGACTATGCAAGCAGGGGAGAGGAGCAAAGAGAGGGAGAGAGAGGAGTTGGGGAGAGAGAGAAAGAGAGAGGCTCCACACTCAGTACGGAGCCTTATGTGGGGTTTGATCCCATGACCCTGGGATTATGACCTGAGCTGAAATCAAGAGTAAGACGCTCAACAGACTGAGCCACCCAGACTCCCCGTTAATATTTTTCTTAAGTAAACATTCACATTCCTTTTGGGGTGAGGAAGAAGTTCTGAAATTAGATAGTAGTTCTTGTTGCACAACATGGTGAATGTACTTAATGCCAGGGAACTGTGCACTTTAAAATGCTTAAAATGGTAAGCTTAGTGTTATTTGGCCACAATAAAAATAAATTCATTAATAAATAACTTCACACAGAAAAAAGGAGTAAAGCCCCATAGACCCATCACCCATCTTCAACAATTATTAACCCATAGTCAATATTTCATTTAAATCTTTATTCCTTCCATTCCACACTGCATTATTTTGAAAAAAAATCCCAGGCAGCATATCACTTCATCCATAATTATTTCCAAGTGTTTCTCTAAAAGACAATAATACTTTCTTAAAGCATAACTGTTATCATGCCTGAAACTAATAATAATTCCTTGATAATCAAATATTCAATCAGGGTTCAAATTTCCCTCTTTGTCTCACAATGTTTCTTGATTTCAAATGTGATTCAAACAAGGCCATGCTATATATGGTTACTATGTCTCTTTTGTCACTTTCAAGTGTAGATTCACCACTCTTTCAAAATTTCCTCACAGTTTAATCACTGAACAAACTGGATTGTTTGTCCCAAATATCTCCTGACGTTCTGAATTTTGCCAAGTACATCTTCATAGTGTTGGTTTACATGTTCCCACATCCCTTGAGTTTCCAGAGCACTAGTAATTCAATCTAGGGGCTCAAGCAGATTCTAGTTGGATATGTTTCATAAGAATATTTCAATGTTGTGTTACAGAATCCCACCAGGAGGCATGGGTGTTTGGCTTTCTCTTTTTCCATCATTTAAGACTGACCCATGGGTTTAAACGGTATCAGTCATAGCCACCCTTAATAATTCTCCATAAGTTTTTTTACCTAATAGTCTTAGCAGCCAGTAATAATATCGCCTATATCTATCACTTCCTTATAGGTTGCAAAATGGCATACTTTAATTCTATCATTCTTTCTCCTTTGATTAGCTGTAATGCAAAGATGAAGAAAGAATTACTTCATCAACTATTAGGATCCACTTAGACAGAGTGACAGGAAAGGCAGGATACATACTTCATTTCAAGGCAAGAGCACTGTCTCAAAAATCTCCAATCAGACTTGTCAGAGAGTACAAATGAGGCAGTCCCTAAGAATTACCAGAAATACCTGAGAGGGGATGGGTCTTGGGGTAGAGGGTGTCAAACAAGCAGCTGGAATTCCTGCTCAAACAGGGAACACATCCTACCAAAATTTAAATAACTGCTGTTAAAATAACTCAATTAGTATCCATAGACTCATGAGGCACAGGAAAATTCAAGTAACATTAGATTTTAGTACAATAAATTAGTAGGGAAGGGAAAAATTATGTATTGGACTAGGACAATTAAAATGGTTATTAAAAGTATGTATTAAATTTGACTGGGACAATAACAAAAATACTTGGGAGTTAAAAAATATACTATCCTTAGCTCACATGTTACACCAAACAGCACCAGGTGAATTAAAGAGCTAAATATAAGACATGAAACCAAAGAAGCATGGACTTCTTAGTGAATATTTATCTGACTATATAGTAAAATTTCTAAGTCTAACAACAACAAAGGGAAAAACCACAGAGCAAAAAAAAAAAGAATATTATATTTTATTTCACATGAATTTTAATGTTTGTCAACTGTAACATAAAAGGTAAATGACAACTTGGAAAAAAATGAACAATATGCTCAATATATAAGAACTCTTATTGGGAGAGTCAGTAAGAAAATGGTAAACATTATAGTAAAATAAGATATGCATAAGTCATTCAGAATGAAGAAACAGATGCAAATTAAATCATAATAAAATTCTATTTTTTCCTTTAAAATTGAAACCAGGGGCGCCGGGATGGCTGAGTCAGTTAAGCATCCGACTCTTGATCTCAGCTCAAGTCATGATCTCATGGTTTGTGAGTCTGAGACCCACATCTGTCAGTGAAGAGCCTGCTTGGGATTCCTTCTCCCCCCCTCTCTCTGCCCATCCCAGTGTGCACGTGCTCTCTTTCTCTCTCTCTCTTTCTCAAAATAAACTTAAAAAATTTTTTAAAAAAATAAAATAAAATTGAAACCAATTTTTTCCCTTATGTTAAAACCTAGCATAGGATGGGGCGCCTAGGTGGCTCAGTTGGTTGAGTGTCCAACTTTGGCTCAGGTCGTGATCTCACCGTCTGTGAGTTCGAGCCCCACATTGGGCTCTGTGCTGACAGCTCAGAGCCTGGAGCCTGCTTCAGATTCTGTGTCTCCCTCTCTCTCTCTGCCCCTCCCCGCTCATGCTCTGTCTCTCTCTGTCTCAAAAATAAATAAAAACACTTTAAAAATTAAAAAAAAAAAAACCTAGCATTGGAACTGGTACAGGAAAAAGAAAACCCATGCTCCATTTTCACATATCAGTAAAGGAAATCACACATTAGTAAAATTTTTATGAAGAACAACTTGGTAACATGGATGAAGGGTCTTAGAAATATTCTTACCCTTTGAGCCAAAACATCCTTCACTACAAATTTAGAATTTCTTTTAAGGATATAAACAGAGACATACATTCATATTCGTTACAAAGTTGTTCCTGGCAAATTTGGAAGACTTGGAAACAATTTAGATAAATAGTGCAATTATGAGATGAAAAACCATAGAGCTAATAAAAACGTTTTCAAAAATATTTTAAAACGTGTGAAAATCCTTCACTATATAATAATAAAGAGAAAAAATAAGGTTCAAAATTATTTCCATAGTCTGAATCCAATTTCATGTACATGCATATATACATATAAATATATATACACACTTACAAGCAAGTATAAATGTATGTCTACATACACATACACATATATGTAAATACGTATTTATATATATATTGTATGTGTGTGCAAGTGAGTGAATAGATTTGTTTTCCTTCTGTATAAATTTTATTTGGTTACATATTTCCTAATGAAACATAACTTTATAATCAAATTAAAGAAAAATTAATATTATTTTAAAAGAAATTTCTTGTTCGACTCAGCTGTTGCATCTATGTACATTCATTTCATTGCCATAAATTTTGAAAATATTTTCTATTATGTGCCAGATACTGTCACTACTGGGATCCATGGTGAAAGGGGCCTGGCAGTTATACAATACTTGAATAAGTTGCTGACCGTTCCCTTCTGGAAGTCACATGCGAGTGAAAAAGATCTTTACAAAACTAAGTATGGTTTTATTGTACTCAGTGCTCTAAAAGAAGTATAAACCAAGAGTGTTGCTGGTATTTAACGTGAACAGGGTCATTCACTACTAAGAGACAGAAGTTATCAATTCCGTTCTTGCTGCTGTACGGTGCTGGTTTTCTCTTGAGTCATCCCTACCTTCTTAGTGCAAAGGGTTGCAAGAGTTCACGATTTTCCCATTAAACATGAGAAATAGTCACCAGCCATGCTTGTCTTTCTCAGCCTCTCTGCCCTGTTCCACATCAGCTAGCATCAGGTCCCAATCCAAACCAACCTTGGAGGTTTTGCTCCACGAGTTATGTGGGCAAAGTTAATGGAGCTATCACTTGCTCTTGTCTGCAAACAAGGAATGATGGATGGCTATCTGCTAAATGTATTGAACTTCAGTCCAAGAGAGTTGCTCTTTAGCATGCAAGAGAAAGAGAAAAATTAGATTTCTCATTTCTTCATTCACCTCCTGCATTCCAGGAATACTTGTCCTCTCTTCCCTTCTCATGCTAGTCACCAATATAACTAACAGGTTCCTCAGTGTCACCCCACAGACATAGGTTATTTAATGCAGTGCTCTTGTTCCTTCATTCCACAAACATTCATTGAGAGCCCATTACATGGCAAAGCTCTGTGCTAGAAGCTGGAGATACAAAATGAATAAATAGGGCTGGTACTTGGGCACTTGTTATAGTGGGAGAGAGATATTAAGACAAAGCACTGAAATATACTATTGTAGGTGTTCTAATAAAACATACAGAGTCACAATTATAAACCTCTTTTATTGAGAACTTGCTATATAAGTTCTACCTCACATGCATTGAAAACATTCACTCCTTTGCAACATCCCTATGAGACGGTGAGAAATTAAACTAACATACTTTCCTGACCCTGTATTCTGGGACAATATTTTCCTGCTTGTATGCTAAAAATACTGAAACCAAGCAAAAGGAAGTACTTTTGTTCCATGAAATCTTTGTTCTTGGAAGATTAGACTGAGCCTATTAAAATAGTTTACTTATTAAGACTAAAGGTGTTCATCGGGGCTTGCTTTAAGATTTTTGCCTTACCATGTCCACCAACTCAAAGTTATTTTATCATAGACACTGCCCAATCCCAATCAATATTCTGCCTTGAAAGCTCCATCTTAAAAATCACACAGCTCCGGCCCCAAAACACTGTAAATATCATCCCCTCACTCCCCCATTGCAAGATGTTACTAAAAGTCAGTCACGCTGGCCTTCCTCCCTTACTTAGTAGGCCAATAAGCTTAGCTCTGCTTGACCAGCAGTCTTTCTCCGGATCTACTGAAAGATCAATGATCAGCAATTGAAATGACTCACAAGTCACCATTTTACAATTGTGTAAGGATAGACTTTAATCTAAACCTTACAATCCTGTCCATTCTGCCATTCACAGTGGATTAGAAGAAGTGATATTTTAGTGGAAAGTATGTGAGGGAATGGCGCAACGGAGGTGTCACTTAAGCTGAGTTTCAAAAGCCAGATAAAGTATTCATCTGACTTTCAAGAGAGAAAATGATACTTGTGTGCAAGGAGACAGAGGCATGAATGTGTAAGGTAGGTTAAGAAAATTTAATTGCAGAAAGAGTACGTGCTGGAGTGGGGGTGTTAGGAAATGAGGCCGGAAGCATAGGTGGGGCCAGATCACAGAAAGTCCTATTTGCATCCTACGAATTTTGGTTTTACCTTGTAGGCAAAGGGGAAATGTGGAATTATTATTATTTTTTTTAACCAGAGTGACATAATCAGTTTTGTGTTTCTATAAAGACTATTCTGGCATTGATTTCAAAGGATAAGTCAGGAAACCAGGAGACTCATTGGGAAGCATTTCAGTAATCTAGAAAGCATTCTGGCTGGTAACCCGGATGATGTCGGCAGTAGGGGGATATAGAGGATGGGACATATGGAAGAGACCAAGGCCATAAGATTTGATCATTAATGAGATGTCATTAAGGAAAATGAAGAGCTTGGGATGACTCCAGGTTTCTAATTTAAGCTAATGGGTACAATTTCAAAAATGGAAAATCCGAGGAGAAAATCTTTCTTGGGAAAAAAATAAAACAGGTATCTTCAGGTCTAGACATATGTTTTAGACATACTGAGTTCCAAGTAACTATGGACTATCTGGACAGGAAGTTGGATAATGATGGGATCTCACGGAGGTCATATGAAAATACTCTTTCTTCTCTGAGCAAATTTTAAAAAATAGAAGACAGGAGTTAAGACTGATGAGAAACTAAAATATTACCTTTTCTACCAATAGAGGCCAAGAAAGAAGATGTGGCTTTAGGATCATTAGCCAAATAAGCTTGCTAGCACAATTGCACATACACAGGTGGGCACTCTCACCCTGCTATTGGCACTGAGGTCCGTGAGTCGGGCAAAGAAGCTGAGAAGGGGTAGTCACACACGTAAGTTAGAAAAGCCAAGAGAAAGAGGTATCACAGAAGCCAGAGCAGGGAATTAGTCAGAAGGATGGAGGAAACAGTGTTAAAGATGGCATAGGTCAAGCAGGATGCAGCCAGGGAAAGATACGATGGAATTGGAAATTCAGAACATGGCAATCTGAGAGCAGCAGTCTAAGGGCGGAAAAGTGAGTATTCTTTTTTTTTTTTTCAACGTTTATTTATTTTTGGGACAGAGAGAGACAGAGCATGAACGGTGGAGGGGCAGAGAGAGAGGGAGACACAGAATCGGAAACAGGCTCCAGGCTCTGAGCCATCAGCCCAGAGCCCGACGCGGGGCTCGAACTCACGGACCGCGAGATTGTGACCTGAGCCGAAGTCGGACGCTTAACCGACTGAGCCACCCAGGCACCCCTAGTATTCTTCTAATCTTCAAGGCTATGGAGGTATTACAAAACCTTGGGACTCGCACAGGGAAGTTATAGTAGAATATATGGAATGACAAGGCAAGGATCTTGGCTAATTCTTACAACCTTCTCTCATCTATTACATCCTCCCAAGACAGAAAATTTGGAAAAAAATTGATAACCAGCTCTCCTTTTGTTTTTTTTTTTTTTAATTTTTTAATGTTTGTTTTTGAGAGAGAGAAACAGAGCCCAAGTGAGAGAGGGGCAGAGAGAGAGTGAGACACAGAATGGGAAGCAGGCTCCAGGCTCTGAGCTGTCAGCACAGAGCCTGATGCAGGGCTCAAACTCAAAAGCCATGAGATCAGGAGATCATGACCTGAGCTGAAGTCAGATGCTTAATCAACTGAGCCACCCAGGCACGCCCCTCCTTTTTCTTGTTTAGTGGGTAAGATCAAATGGTTTATAAGATTTGGTTCCAAGCTGCTTCTAAAGCTCTAAGCATTTATTTATAATAGTGAATGGATAATACTAGAAAGGAAAAGTTCCCAGAAGTGCTTCTGAAAGAGACAGAGAACAATTTGAGAAAGATGTTAATTACAGAAGGCTCTAATCATGACATTCTCTTTGCTCCAAGACATGTACCCTCTCATTGTTAGTTTGGAAAACTGTCTAGCCTGGCATACAAGTACCACCCTGATCCAACTGTCCTCTACTCCCTCCCTGCATTCCTTCATCCATCCTATTTTCCAGCCTAGGGGTAAGCAAACTAAAGCAGGGGCCCAAAATGAACTTCCACCTGTTTTTGTTAAAAAAAAAAAAAAAGTTTTATTGGAATCCCAGCAACACCCATTCATTTAGGTACTGTCTATGAGTATCTGTAACATAGACTATATGGTGTTCAAAACCAAAATATTTGTTATCTGGCCCTTCACAGAAAATGTTTGCTAACCCAGCATGATCTAGCTTATTCTTCCCCATACATACCCTTGATTCCCTCTTTCTTATCTTTCCTTATTCTATTCTCACTTTGTGGAATCCCCTTCAAGTGCTACATATCCTTCAGGAGCTAGCTTTTCAGAATGCCATTTCTTACATGAAGAGTTCCCTGACGCCCCTCTCTGGAAGGTATTTCTGCTGTTTCTGAATTCCCATTACACCTAGTGTCTGGCATGTGTTGGGGGATCAGTAACTGGTGAGTGAATGGAAAAAGGGGTCTCAGAGTATTATCTCTACTGCCTCTATCTTGAGGGTAGGTCAATCTGATACTTCTCAAAGTACTGAACACGGTACCTTGAACACTGTAGGACACAATGAGCATGTACTGAATGAAGGACTCAGAGGCAGTGGCAAGAATTTGTTAGAAACTCCCACCATTCCAAATTTGGGATGCTTGGCCAAGGTAAACACAGATTCTGAAATCTTTGCAGGGCCCTCACAGCATTAGCTTTTATAGGATTTCTGCTATGGAAGCATTGCCTGCTTTTTATTTTCCTCCCTGGGATTTGAAACAGCTGAGCAGGAATCATGTGACAGAGGAATGAGAATTAACATTTGGGAGCTTGAGACTCACAAGTGAGCTGAAGAGTCCGGGGAGATATGAAATATGCCAGATCCTCATGGGTCATGAATCTACAAACAAAACCAAATTACCTTTGGTTTGCAGTATGCAAAGCCTAAAACTACAAACAAAGACCTGAGGTTTTTTCTTTTTTTTTATTTTCTAATTATAAAATACATAGAGGATAACATTTACTTTCTTAACCGTTTTTAAGTATCCAGGTCAGTGGCATTAAATACATTCACATTATTGTGCTGCCATCACCATTATCCATCTCTGCAATTTTTTTCATTTTCCCAAACTGAAAAATTTAAGTTCAACACTTGATTGACACACTTGGAATCTGGATTTTTCTCAGATGTTATCATGGACAGTCTGTGGCCTCATCAATTCATCAACTTAGGTCACTTGGTGACTCTTCCCAAGTATAACTCAAACATACAGAAAACAAATTAGATAGATGATTATGTAGAAATAAAAATTTCTACAATGAAATTTTAGAAGAAAATTATTCGGTGTGTTAGAACTCAAAGGCGATTCAAAGGGTTACAAAGCATCCACCATTTTCTGATGGGTAGGTTTGGGGTTGTTTGTTTTCTTAAGTACTGAACAGAATTATTAAGAAATATATTTTATGCAAGCATCTGTTCCTTTTCCATACAAAAACATGAAAAATGCTACTCCTCATATCATTCCCAGTGCCCAGCTATACTCATTTCCTGTTAACAGATGCTCCCATGTGTCCAAATACATTCCCAAGAGGGGATTCTGTATCTTCCATCCGAGCATTTCCAGTAACACGATCTTCTCGGCTAACATGGCAATCGCTGTAGGGTGTCCCACAAGGGGGCCACTCCTCACCTTATAATGTCTAACCACTGGAGTGTCCGTATGGTGAAGACTGATTTACAACCCAAGGTGTCTGGTCCCTGAGGGCCACTCACTTCACTCCAGCCTTCAAGAATCGTATTTCACAGTCCCGAATAACCCATTTGGGTAAACAATCAAATTGAGCACCAGAATTGCCAAGGGAGCAGATTTGGCAGCCAGAGAGCCGGGATGGGCAGCTTTGAGGCTTGGAGGCCGGGTGGATGTCTCTGGAGGTGGCACCGACACTGAGCCAGGCTTCTTGATTGGCAAGCACTTGGTTTCTGGTCCAAGTGTTTTTATCAGACAAGTCCAGGGGTTAACCACACTCCAGGCTCCAGCCCTCAATCCAGAAAGGCCGTGTCTTTAACGCAGAGGACCAAATTCTGGAAGGAGCATGTTGGAGAAGTTTTCAATGGTTTTCAAGAGCTAGGGGTCTGTGAGCAGGCCCTAGGCAATTTGCACGCACCAAGGGGAGAGAAGGGGCTTCCCATGCCGACACCTGGTGCAGGAGCTGCGCAGACTGGAGCATGGCACCTTTTAAAAAGTCACCCAAACTTCAGGGCTGGTGCAGGACAGGCTAAGGAAGTGCCTCAGAGTGCTCCATGGGCTGCCAGGGGGAAGACTGAGCTGGTGCCAGTCTGCCAGTCTGCCAGTCAAGATCCTAAGCTCTCTTCAGTCGAAACAGTTTTATATGTGTGTTATAATGATTAAAGAAGACAATTCGGCTGACAAACAAACTGTATTTAGCACTTCATGAAGTGGACAGTCACCATTCCTAAGGGTCCAGAGAATTGTAAATGGAGCAGAAGGCAGGATGCTTTTGTACGGTAAAGAATAAGGGGCAAGGAAGTAAGTATAAAGCCCAGAGTTGGCTTGGCATTTGGGAACTGGATCACTGGTATACTGCATTTCTTGTCAATCGGCACATTTACAGGGACAGGAAAGTTATCTAAGTTTTGGTCTGCTGGCATGGCATCCTGGGCAGGAGCTGCTCTATCTTGGGGCTACAAAGTTTTATATATAGAGAGAAAGAGATATAGATATTGATATAGATATCTATATGGATATAGATATCTATAGATCTATATAGATATCTATCTATATCCATATTGATCTATATAGATACCAATAGGTCTATAGATATCGATAGATCTATAGATATATCAATATAGATCTATCGATATCTATATATAGAGAGAGAGAGAGACAGAGAGAGAGAGAGAGAGAGAGAGAGAGAATGTGTGTGTGTGTGTGTATATATATATATATATATATATATTCTACATATATTTTTTTAATATTTGGGGAAATGTATTTAAGAGTTCTTCTTTTTTTAAAAGATTCTACTGGCTTAAGAAACAAAAAACAAACAAAACCCTCTGACGAGAAAACAGACACTTCCAGAGCAAACAGACCGGGCAAGTTCATACCTACCAAGTGAGGGCCAGTGTTTGGAACCTGTGTCCTCCTAACCCCTGGATCCCTGCTTTCTCTCTACCCCACTGGCTGCTACACTGTGTACCCTTTAACTTCAAAACAGAGTGGCTAAGCCATTTACAACGTTCTGGTCTCAATTCTCATTCAGCGTGAACAGCAGGAGAAAATGAAACCTTTGAAAGAAGCAAAAAGGATCTGCCTGTGGGCATCCTGAAAATCAATGGCTGACCCAGAACAACCGTGAACATGCCCGGCCCAGGATCCAGTGCTCTTTGCACTGAACTCATTTTCACCTGCCCACAAACCCCTCACTATCTTTCATATTTCTGATTCCCACTTACTCAAAATGTACAAGGTGCCCGGGGAAATCCTAATGCCAGAATTTCTCCCAAATTATCCCTACACCTGGGCGCCAAAGAGCTCTGGGATTTCAGTGCCTTCCCAGCTAGTGTTATCTTCAAACGCAGGCTTGTTATAATTGAGAGACTAGGCCCTTGAGACAGAGAATATCTTCCCCTTAGATGCTCTTGCTAAAGCCCTGAATAAACTTCCTGAATGATTAGTACTCAATATCATGGTCAGTAACTTGGAACAAGGAGGAGATGCTTCATAACAGTACTGCTCTGTTCTTTCAGAAAAGGAAAAATCCTCATATATTCCCAGGTTCTTTGCATCGCATCATTCTCACAAGTCCAAGTACCTTTTTTCCCCAGATATTTGAGTAGATGTATTGATCTAACCAGCCAGTAGGAGGCAAAATATGTCACCCCAAACATCTTTTCTTTCATTCATATAAATGATAAAAGGATTCAAAACACCAGCACCCAAGGAAACAATGAGGAGAGTCCAATTCTTTTCTTTTTACAGTTGGGTAAGCTGGGCATCTAAGTAGCTTGCAGTAGAACCCACTTCCCAGTCCTGGATCTTGCTACCAAACTCCATGACAAGAGAAGGGAGATATATTTGCCTGGGACCATCTTAGGGGAAGACGGATGTCATCCCAGTGTAGTTACGAACAGTGCCTCTGTCACTCTCAGAAGTGTTCCAATGAAGACAATAAATGACATGGTCACATCTCCTAACTACATGCATCCACTGGGTTTATAACTAAGATGGCTGAAGCCAGTGGAAAGAAATCAGAGAGCATACACAGCACTAGCACTTGGACTGAGCACCCAGAAAAACCCCCCTGTGAACCCAAACCTTGTGTTGATATGTGTGCTCCTCAAATTCTCAGAGACACCCATGATCTAAAGTAGGTGAACAATCACTAACCCAGTTTATGGCCCCACTCGCTGGGCAACCATGCCAGGAGACAGCCAGCTGGGCAGCCTCCCTGCTTCTTTCCTTCTCACTGCACCAAACCATTCCCATGAAACCCAAACCTTTCCAAATGAGTTTGGCTTTTGTTTTAGTTTTTGTACTAACTCCCTAGGGCCACTGGCTTTGGCAGAATTCTGTTAGGTTTGTCATGTTTCAGAAGGATAATGATTAAGAATTATAGAGGGTGAGAGAGTAGGAGTAGGAGGGGGAGAGAAAACAGAGTGGAAGGGGGAAGGGAAGCAGGAGGAGGGGGCGGAGGAGGAGGAGGAGGAGGAGGAGGAGGAGGAGGAGGGGGAGGAGAGGAGGAGGAAGTATTGTTAACAACAAGACCACTGGGACAATCAGCCATGGGAATGATTTCAGTTTAAGCAACAAAGACTGTTTTGTTTCCTGAGCCCTCAACTGAGCAGCATTTGGCTGCAACAGAAGAAAGGGATCCCTGGGGAAAGGTGGGGGCTGGGCATTCAACTGCCTCTCTTGTCACCACAGGCTGTCATCTTGTCAGGAGCCCATAAACCAGGCAAAGCTGGTTCAGTCCGCACCAGGGGGAAGGCCACTGAAGAAGACCTGAGATCCTGCAGGTGTTTGGGGTGATGTCGCTGGGGTCTCTCTCCTTCCTCTGAACCTCCCCCTGGGAGATCCACCCTCCTAGAGATCCTCCTGCCTGGTCTCCCACAGACGCAAAATGCGGTTCAGGCCACTTGGGACATTAAAAATCCTGAGGCAACTCGCAGGGGGTGAGAAAGTAATAAGAAGAGATGGGCTTTTAACCACAGAACCCAGGAGCTCCCATCTTCCTTCCAACATGAAGCATGACCATGTTCCCCTCTCACCCTGCTTCCTTCAAAATGAAAAACAGTGCTCACTTGAGAAATGGGGACACAGTTTCCCACTGGAAGGCTGGTTCTGAGGGTCAGGGACAAGATAACAGTGTGCTCTCATCACGTCTGACACCATGGCACTAAATGGCAGCTCTCGTCAGTGCTATTAAAGGGCTCTGCATTTGATTCGTAAAGAGGTCTGAGTTTTTTTCAGAAAGAAGTAAATGGCTATCTAGAAAGAAGCATTACCCCTCAGTCACAGGAAGACTGTTTTAAAAATTACGTGCATTCAGGCAGGTGTCTGAAGGAACAGTAAGCCCCGGTCTCGCAGAGCAGCCCTTCCAGCACGCCCCATTCCACAAATGAGCATGTCTGAACTCACAAAACAACCTCTGTAATAACGGAAGTGGAGAAATGTTCACATTGTGCTGGCCTTGCACCCACAAACCAGTATTGTAAGGAAGGGCCCGCGATACACAGCCCATGTAAGCCCCCATGTGAAAGGGAGAATCTCCCTAAAGAAAACTCTGACAGCAGGGCAGGGTGTCTGTCTGCCTTAAACTTGAGAAATCCGGGGCAGATGAGGCAGGTGTCCCCTCTTTGAAGTTAGGGCAAGAATCGAACAACTTTTTCTTCCCCTCCCACCTGCCTACTGTCCCTCTCACTTGTTTTTCAGACCAAGTGCATTCAAACCCCAAAACCGAGAGCTGGCACACTACTGCATGCTGTCTTTATGGAACACCCTGCTCCCCAGTGCCTTTGGCTAGCAGAACGGATTCAGAGCCACCCTCTCTGGAGCACCATTCGTTACTGCTCTGAACAGGCTGGGACTTGCTTTCAAAAGGCAGCTGGGCCTGGGGACCATGTTTCACTTCTTGACACCATTAATTGGGTTATGAGTCAGAGCCGTAATGAAGACAAGTTCTGGTGTCTCCTGCAACTGTCCTGGGAAATGCAAACGCACAGGCCCAAAAGCCACAGAGAGAGGGAGAAACGGACAGATTTGCTTTGTTTATCAGGCCCACATGGTCACCAGATAAATGGTCAGTGTCATGGGACTCCTCTGTGGACAGACCTACAGTTTTTTCTGCTGCTCCCGGAGGCCCCGAGATGTCACAGTCCCTCACCCAGAGTGCCTCATTAGTAAGAGGAGGAAGTAGGAGGAGGCACATGTGAGTTCAAAACAACCTACAGAAGGAGGCTTAGGGGAAGGAGTATTCTGAGAACCCATGATGGTAAATGTGAGGCAAGGCCTGGTCTTGCATGCAAACCAGGCCGCTGCATGTTCAGGAGTGAGACCCGCTCTCTCCGTGAAGGCAGAAAAAGGAGAGGGAGCAGCAGCAGCAGGCCACCCTGAGGAGCAAACCCCAGAAGGTTTGGGTCAAAACAAATGGCCTGGGCTGACCAACCTCGCAGAGGGCGGTACGCATGCAGGCCTGCAAGTGGCCAGTTAGGCTGCACAGCACGTGCAGGCTGATGAGTCTATCGCGACAACGAATTCACAAGTCTAGTTACATTTATAAGACTGTTGGCATCTCTCCTGTGTCCCCGCATCTCTATCAGACTCCCTTTCGTCTTTCGGGTTGCATGTGTGCAGCTCCAGCTGCAGTCGCACTAGGATTTTAAAATCCCCTGGTCTGTTGAATTGTTTACAACTAGCAGGAGGCTCGTGCACAGTTCTTCAGAGAGGATGCGTCAGGACATCATCCACGGAAGTTACAACAGACACCATCCACAGATTCTCCCTCAAGTCCTTCGCTTCAGGGCAGTTTTATAAATCCCAGCATTTTACAAACCAAACTACAGAAAGGCACAAGATCAGATGAAGAGTAACTTTCTAAGACAAGTATCTGGGAGCCTCCTGCAGGGGCCAGGAGGGGAGACCGGTGTGCCTCTGTCTGTATAGACACCTGGTTCTGGGGACACGAGAAAGCTGAGGGAGGAGGTGAGCAGGGGGGTAAGCCAGGCCCACATGAGGCCCCAGGGAGTTTGGGCAGCAGAGACAGACAGGGGAGGGTTTGTGTCTTTGAGGCCGTATATTTAGTGGTTCATTCTGAGTACTGTGCCATCAGATTGCCTGGTTCCAATTCAGCTCTGTTATTTGTGTCCTTGGGCAACTTCCCCAACCGCTCCTGCCTCCTTTTTCTCTTTTGTGAAATGGAGAGAATGAAAGTACCTGCTTCACAGGATACTTGTCAAGGTTAGAGAAAGTAATACATGTGATGTGTGTAGAACGATGCCTGGCACAAAGTAATTGCTCAATACATGTTAGCTCTTATCACTAATATGACTTCTCCAAGCATGTAATCACGTTGACTTCATTATCTCCAAGGAAATGGAAAGTCACAGGCTCTGCCCCTGAACAGAATGGAACACCAACCCAAACAGGCCAGACAATCTGACAATCTGGTAGCACCAAAATTGCCTGTTGCCTCCACTTTCTCACTCAAAACACTAAATAGAGGCTTTCTTGCTGGAAATTTCAAAGACAACAGTACCAGATGAGGCACACTAAGCAGCCTGCCATTCTGCTGCCAACCTTGGAATCAGGGCACCTGAGATTGGACCATCAGCTCTGAACTGCGTTGCCTCTGTTAAATCCAAATTCAGCCCTTCCTCAACTTCATCAACTTCCTCAACTTTATCAAGCAGCAAGCCGCAAAATCTGCATTTTCAGGCAAAAAAAGCTAAGGATTTCCTGTTAACCTTAGCTGCTTATTAAAACTCCCATCTTGAGCCCTGCAATCGAGCCTAGGAATGTGCTGATTTACTCTCAGCTAGTGCGCCCTTATTCATTAACCAGCATCTTTCCACACGAAGTTACCATCCTGAGAATTTCAAGTGTCATGGCTGAGCCCACAAGATGGCTCAGTCAAGTGAAACTCTTGGGCGAAATCAGCAGATGAAACTTCAAACGCGCCCCACCTTACCCCAGGTGGGGCTGTGTCTTAGGAACTCTTGTCACCAAATGTCATGTTCGAGTGTCGATAGTGTTTTCATCTAAGTTGGTCTGAGCTGAGAATATTTCTGGGCTCACTTACTCTTAAAGACAACCCCAGTGTTTCACACTGAGATTAACACTCTTTGACACAGCCCACACTGCCAGAGTGTAACATTTACAAGGGGAAAATAACTTGAAAGTGAAGGAGACCAAAAAGGCATAATTACCCAAGGCAAACTGTTTTTTTTTTCATTCAGTGATTACAGTGGTTTTAAAGCCTTATAATTTATCATAGCTCGGAACAATTTAAATCTCAGTTGTGCTCCTCTGAGAAACCGAGACACTTCCCTTTCTTTATTCCTTCTGACAGGCTATTCTTTTAATATCATCTGAGTTCTAAGATGGCATAGACTGTACCTTCCCTACATCACACACAGAAAAAGAGAAAAGTGACAGCGACAGACGTGTGCCTTTGCATTAGGCTGCAATGCACAAATAACCAAAGAGTATAACCGTTCCAAATGGCTGTAATTTCTTCCAGGTTCAAGTATCAGTTTGCTTGTTTTGCTGCTGCTAATCACCTCTTAAACAAACAATTGCTTTATCTATGTACTGTGCCTCATTTCACTTTCAAATTATGTGTGTGTTTTGCTCCTAACAGCTTATTATGATCTATAATTAACAATTTTGCTGAAAGCAGAGCCGTGCATTGAGGAGAGCCCACATGCTATCTGAGAAGTACTTGAAACAGGAGGCCTTTGTTTTCTTCACAAATTTGGCAAACAGAAGGTACCTCCCTTCTCTACTGTGCAGTCTTCTCCAGAAGTCCAGAAGTGTGCAGGCAGAAAATTAAAAGAAATATTTTGAATTCTGGCAAAACTTCAGTTTGCTATCCTTGAATCTAAATAGACCAGGGGTTCTCAAATTTGTCCACAATTGAGAATCACCTGGGGAACTTTCACAGGACTGCTCACACTTCACCCAGACCTATTAAGTCAGAACCTCTCTGGGGGTGGACCCAGAAGTGAGTACTAGTTAAAGCTCCCAGAGGATTATTAAAGTACAGTCAAGAATGAGAGCGACTGTGGCAAATTGTACAGTCTACCTTTCAGGAGCCCAAAGAAAAAGGTAACACTGATAAGAATTAAATGGTTAAAAGCTGAATTTACTAGACTGCACTAAAACTTAGATTATTTTCCAAGTACATGAACATCTCCAATCTAAATGACTTGCAGAAGATTCTTTTGACCCACCTCTCAGCTTATTCAAACTCACCAGGCAAGCCGCAAAGTTGCTTAAAAATTTCACCCTTGAAAGCAGGTCTTTGAGATAATGGAATGGAAAATCATTTGGGAACAGATTTCCTGGATGTATTCTTGAATAGGCAACCTGCATTTCTCCTGTGGGTCAACCACTTTAGAACTTTCTCTGTGAGGCTTGACAAAGTTCTTAAAGACACAGCTCCTGAATTCTTGTGTTTAAAGGTCTGGGTACAGTTCTCCGCTTTCACACAATCTGTTAGATGGGAGGGAAACTAGTTTCTTTTATGCACATCGGAGAAGCTGGGTATAGGCTTTAGTATGAGTGAGACGTCAGAACTTTTGGATATAGGCATCTCTTTTTCTTTTGTGACACAGGCTTAAAGCCCTGCCCAGAGAGTTTCTTCTGGACCCAACATTGAAGTGTACCAAATTTGTTCCCTGTGCTCTTCTCTACCCCAGCACAACTCTCTCTGGAAATTTCTCCATCCTTTATGTCTTATTCTCTTGGACTTAGTATCAACTAGCTTCTTTTTTTTTTTTATGAGTTTTTTTAATGTTTATTTATTTTGAGAAAGAGGGAGAGAGAGAGCATGAGCAGAAGAGGGGCAGAAGAGAGAGGGAGACAGAGAATCCCAGGCAGGCTTCGTGCTGTCAACACAGAGCCTCACACGGGGCTCAATCCCACAAACTGTGAGATCATGACCTGAACTGAAATACCTGACTGAGCCACCCTGGTGCCCCTCAATTACTAGCTTCTTCTTATCAACCAGTTCTGTACATGCACATTCAAATTCAAAGTGCTAATAGGGAAGTCTAAAGGGATGAATTACATACTGCACTTTTTTTTTTGGCAACTTTCTCCTCTCAAACTTCTAAACAACTCTTTCTTTACCAAACACACACACACATACACACACACACACACACACACACAGACCTGTGTTCTCTAATCCAGTGGTTCCCTGGTCATTGGACTCAACTAGGGAACTTTTCAATTATAATTTCCTAGGCTCTACTGCCTGATTCTACTTCAACAGGTCTGGAATGAGGCCCAAGAATTTGTATTGTTGGAAGCTCTCAAAGTGATGCTGATGGTCATCCAAATCTGGAAACCACGAATCTACTCCTCAAGAGAATACCAGGTCAGATTGAAGGAGAAGGGAAAGAGTCCTCCAACAGAGATGCATGGGGAGAAATATTTAGAAGTAGGTAAGGATTTCTGGCACCTCTTTAAGTCATGGTGCCATTCTGGCTGACACAGCAGCTATCTAAGCATGTGCTGCAGATGTGACACTGTTCAGAGAGTGAACAGCTCCAGGGTTTGCAATCTATCATCATCACTGTCCAAACAGTTTGGGATATGTCAAGGGACAGAGCTACCTTTGGCTATAATAAAGATTCTCATTTTCTAAAACTTACTCTCCATGCAATAAACAAGAAAGCATATGCTGTATCAGAGGGCCTGCTCCTCCAGCAAAAACCTCCAATTAGAAGGTGAAGAGGAGTGGAGGGTCTGGGAGGAAGGGAATGCTGGTTAAGACGGTTTATCAGAGATTAAAAAGCATCAAGCACAGAGAACAGGAGATCTTACATTTAAAAACCAGTTTAACACAGAAACAGTTTCCCTTTCTTGACGGAACAAGCAAGGGTTGAGAAGCTCTGTAACTCTTCTCAGTATCTCCCATTGGCTGATTTGCTTCACAGAGTCTCTTCGTGAAGAAAACACTCTGCAAGGCAAGAAATATTGTGACTTAAATTGCATTCATGAGATTCTCTGATAAAAAAAATCAATGTGTCAGATCAATTTTTCTTAAACAAGTTCATCATACTCTAGAGTGATCAATAGGGAATGTTTTTCAGCTGCTTCCCAGCCTTCCCACTTCAGTAATTGCTAGAATTTCATATCGACAGGCCATAGGATGCTTTGAAGGCTGAATTGATCCATTAGCCTGTGGTGCTACAAAGCTGGGCCACAACAATAACGTGGTGTCCCCCCAGGGACCGGGGCTAAAATCAAACAGAGGTAAGCCATTACATTATATGTTTGACCCTGGAGGAGCCAGGCTCCAGCTTCTATCTGTAACCAGGGAAGAAGAAAGAGGAAGAATAATGGAAGCTGTAGAAGGAGGATGGGACCAAGAAGAGAAAGCAGCAGAGGTTGGGAGGGAAGAAAATGTGGAGAGACCTACAGCCTGACTGTAAATGGTCCCCATCGAAGAGGAAATGCTGTGTGGTCGGGGTGAACCACATATGCCGGGCAGCTGCAGTCAAGAGAAAAATAAACTTGAAAGGACTCCAAATGGGAAGCTAAATGATGTTCATCAGTATCATTTTGGTCTTGAACTTTAGCTCATAGCTCTTCTTTAACAGTGATATGAATAATTACTCATGCCTGGGGTGAAGGAGAAAGGCAGCCTCTAACAGCACAGCTAAGGAGAAAGGGGCAAGGAGGACAGGGAAAATAGAGAAAACTCTTCTCTTTCACCAAGAGGTAAAATTATTCATCTTGTAATCATTCCAGGACAGCTGTACTGAACATTCATGCAACCCACTAGCTCAGCAGGTTATCATAATAAGGATTATAATATAAAAAGCATCTCAGAGGAATCAAGGCTTGATTCACCAAAAAGAAGTCTTACCATAGGGGACCAGGTCATACTGCCTTTGCAGTACAAAGTCTAACTTTGGTAGCAGGAAAATAAAACCTGACAGAATGTATGCTAGCAAGAAGCACCGATTCGCCTGTTACAAAGCTGCAGTTAATCTATTAATCACAGAACTGTTCATTAGCTATCCTACACACTACAGTTACGTGGGCTTCTCAGAAACCTGTTGGAAAGCAATGTCTGTGGAAAGCAAATTTGCACATGAGATGGAAATCGCCCACCACATGCTAGCATGGTTAACCTGCAATTTTTATGTGGAAATTAGGGATGCCTTATTAAAACTCAAAGCCAGGGTTTTGCTGCTCTCAAAGACAAGCATATGTAGATATGCCAGTAGCACAAGCATTGTTCTGAGTGACAGGATGGCATATATCAGTTGCTGGGTCAGACCTCACCAGAGGATAAACTGACGTGTTCCATGCTGTCACACATTGCTTTCTGCATTCAGTAGACATCCCAAAGGACGGTGACCTCCTTGGCAACTCACACGTTTTTCAGTTTCCATGAAAACCTAACCTAGCAAGCTCATGTGGGTATTTGCTCAGTGTATTTCACAATGAGAGTCCAGCCCGTATCTCATCCAAATATAATTAATCTGTCCACTCTGAATAGACAGCTGCAGTATCACCTATGTAGTTTTTTTTTTACATAAGAAGCTAAATGTGGGAGAGATGAAATTACAAAAATGATGACTCTGTTTCAATAATAGGTTTGTTGAGCATGTTACTAGATAAACTCATTGACAGAGGTAGATAATACTATGCCGTTGGCAATATATTTATTTGAGCAAATCTACAGTGAATTATGGAAAATTAATATCTTGCTTCTAGAAACAACCACAGTGGCTCACACTGGGCAGAGATATGGTGGTGATACCAACCTGGCTTCTCACTTAAAGTGACATGGACAAGCTTTGCCATCCAAGTGTCTGCTACCAAGGCATGGGGCTAATTTCTACAAAGGACAAGACAGGCCACACTCCAGACAGGCTTCTGTGCTGCTCCTGTCAAAGTTTCCACTGGAATAAGTGATAGGTAAGACTGTCTCAGGAAATGAATGTCATACACACTCTATGATCCAAATAACTGGGGAGATTTTATAGAATACATATCCCTAAGGCCCACTCCCAAAATTTGTGATTTGCTAGATCTAAGATGGGTTCTGGAATCTGTAAAGTTCTGTAGATGACTGTGATGAACAGCCTGGGGTGGGAATCTGTAAGGTCCATCTGATTCCTTAGATGCTCTGAGTCTTTACCCTACAAAGCATACATGGACCAGTGCGTGTTAAAAACACAGGCTCTCAGGCCCCACCCCAGACCTACTGAGGTAGCATCTGCATTTAAACAGGATCTCCAGGTATTTCATGTGGGCAATAAAGTTCAAGAAGCACTTGTTTCTAATTTGTTTGCACATCTATTAACTTTCTTGAAGCTACCTACCTAGCGCTCATGGATTACCACCAGCTTGCTTCATGATGCAAAGAAATGCCTTCATTAAGTTATGCAATTGGATTTCAATGAGTCTCATGAAGAATGTTCTGTTTTTTAGTAAAACCATTGCTTAAGACATCATATATTGCTTAAGGCTGTCAAATGCCTCTTGCTTGAAAGGCCTATGGAGGAAAAAAACATTTTTTTAATGAAAAAGAAAAAGGCAGAAAGTAATACATGTTTTTTGCATGAGAAAATACATATAAACAAAAGAAGAAAGCAAGCAAATAAAATTGATCTATGATTCCACTATCCAAATAAAGATATTGTTGATATTTTGTTATAGAGTATATACACATATTCTATGTGCATCATCATAAATAGTTTCATGGAATGAAAAATAATCATTTTCAACATGGTTTTTTATGCCATCATAAGATTCTGATATGAACACATACTACTTTAATAGTGGCATGGAATATCACTGTATCTCTCTTCCCTCAGTGTTTACTTCTAGTTACTTGTTTGCTGGTATAAACAATACTACAAGAAACATCCTAAACATCAGCATTTGGGTTTGTATATCCCTGAAAATATTTTTAGTATATATAATATCTAGAGGCGCCTGGGTGGTTCAGTTGGCTGAGCATCCAACTCTTGGTTTTGGCTCAGGTCAAGAACTCATGGCTTCATGGGTTCAAGCCCCTCATTTGGCTCTGCTCTGATAATGTGGAGCCTGTTTGGGATTCTCTCTCTACTTCTCTCTCTGCCCCTCCCCCACTCGTGCTGTCTCTTAAATCAATAAACTTAAAAAAGAACATTAAAATATATATATAATATATATATATATACACACACATGTAATATACATATATATGCACATAAAATATATATATATGTGTGTGTGTGTGTATATATATATATATATATATATATATATATATATGTATAATATCTAAAAAATTTACTGGCTCTCCTAAGCAACTGCTAAGCTAACATTTTTCCAGATTACAATTACAGTAAATTGAGTTTCCCTTTTTGCCTTGTCAGAAAACTCACAATTAAATGTAATGCTCAATTACATTAATTATACTAACCTAGATTTCACAGGTATACATATTATATATTAAATATAATACATATTTACATATATACATTATATATATGTGTTATATATATTATAGATTTGAAAATAATGCATCTTCAATAAAATACATCAAATCTTGTAGGGCAGTAGAGTACTTATCAGTTTAAAACAAGGTAATCAGTGGTTTCAAAAGAAAAGATTCCAAAATTGGCAGGGTTTCTTTTTAATGCATGTTAACGTTACATGAAGTTATGTAGTTATGAAGTTATGTTATGAAAATAAAACCCAGAAAACATATTGTTACTTAAATACCACAGAAATTTTCCTCCTTATTCTGTTATTATAAATTTTTTTTTTTAGACCTTCAAGTGAATGCCTAAATTTATGTTAAATGAAGGTCACATTAAATTCAGAGCAAATTACTGCAAAGGAGAAAGAGGTGAGTATAAGGAAGAAGAAGAAAAGGAGCTAAAAGAAGAAACAAAAATGGTGCCAGGGAGGCTCTGCCCAGACTAGAGCATCTACTTTGGCAGAGTCTCACAGAGTGGATTACAATACCATGACTTCGGAGTGAAATCAAGTTTTAATTCACTAGAAATATAGATTGCCACACAAGGAGTGAATTTCCACTGCAAAGGGAAGTTTAGATTCACTCAGATTTAAATGTAAATGAGACGAGGTTAAGGGAGAGAAAGGAAGAGAGTGAGAATTACTTTATCCATTGCCAGGATCTAAGATACTCATATGAGACACTGTTGGACAGATATTTGTCTGCTCAGATTCGAAATGATGAACAGGAAGAAAGCAGGGAAAAGTAGACAGGTGAGAAGTTCCCATAGCAGCTCTGGACAGTTCTTAGGAGATTTGACCCAATGCCTTGTCTCACCAATAACTGACTTAAGCCCAGAGGACAGAAACTGAAGCCTTTTGTAACATACTCTGCATTCTCAGGGCCTTCTTGCTTGCAGTTACTTAATACTAGAAAAACTTCAAACTCAAGAATGAAGTAGATAACCTGAAACCACGAAACAAACATGAGACAGACTATTTGATGTAAACCTTGAGGATATGGACCTTCCAAGCCTCTAGCTCATGTTACTCCACTAGTGAGCTAGAACCAGCTTAATAGAAAGAAAACCCCTTGGATATAGCCCTTCATTGGGTGAAAGAATAAATTACCTTTATTTGGGGAGCAATTTAACTCTGGAGCAAATTATTTTTGTAGTAGAGTTCAACCAGTGGAAGGAACTAATGTAAAAACATGTAAGTATTAGTCCATTTTCAAAGACAGGAGAACAACGCTGCTGCATAGCTATTGCAGAGCCACAATTTTTTAGCTGAATAAAATGGAATCATTGCTCTAGTCCAGTGGTTCTCAGTGAAGGAACCTGTGGTGGGCAGAATAACGGCTCCCTAAGGCGTCCATGTCCTAATTCCCAGAACCTGTGAGTATGCTATGTTCCATGGCAAGGGGATATTAAAATTGCAGATGAAACTAAGGTTGCTAATCAGATGACCTTAAAGTAGAGAGATTATTCTTCATTATCTGGGTGGGTCCAATGTAATCACAACTGTCCTTTAACATGGAAGAGAGAGGCAGTAGAGGAGGTCAGAGATTTAAAGGAGCTACATTATTGGCTTTGAAGATGGGAGAAAGAGGCCACATGCCAAGGAATGCAGGGAGCTTCTAGAAGCTAGAAAGGCAAAGAAATAAATTCTTTTCTAGAGCTTCCAGAAAGAACAAACCTCTGTCACCACCTTGACTTGAGCTCAGTGAAACTCATTTCAAACTTCTGACCTCAGGAACTATAAGATAATAAGTCTGTGTGGTTTTAAACCACTAGGTTTGTGATGATTTGTTACAGTAGCAATTGGAAACTAATGTACCTGGGAACTTATTAGAAATGCAAATTCTCTGGCTCTACCCCAAACCTCCTGAATCAGAAACTCTGAGGGTAGGGCTCAACAATGAGCATTTACTAAACCATGCAGATGATCATGTTAAAGTTTGAGAACTACTGATCTAGTCCAATTCCTTTTGAGGCCCAAAATAGTGAACTGATTTGCTAATGTCTACAGCTTCATTAGTGGCATAACTGGAACTAGAAATAGATCTTTGGGGTTTTTAAAAAAATATTTCCATTATTTTTATGACCTTTTATGCATGTGCTACTATTTAGTCTAGACTCAAGCTGTTCATCAATAAAGCAAGACTAAGTCTGTTTAACCCTCATAACCCCACTTTCGGCAAAAACCTAGGTAATATGTAAGTGAAAATGCTTTAAACAGAATAAACTGTTGTTCAGAAAAAGGTATTCTTACTACATGGTAATATTGCAATGGCATTTATAGGAAACTTGGCTAACCATTATTTTTGTATGCCTAGCAAGCTATTCTACACCTTCTTCTGCTAATATAACCATTCTCACACAGATATGGGCACATGACCCATGCCTAGCCAAATAATACCTTATTCCCCTGGTTTGTGTTATGGGAGGATCCGATGACCCAACAGGGCCAGACAGTGTCCCTCCCCTGAATTGTGATATGCATGACTGTGCAAAGAAGCTCTAGAATTTCTACTATGTTTGCTAAACTCTGCCACTTAGAGAAATTCTATCTGCAGAACAAAGTCAAGTATAGGGATGAGAGATAGATGAATGAATGGATGGATGGATCCATGTGTGGACAGATGAGTAGACAGATGAAGATGTGGCAAGAGGCAGAGAAAGACACCTGAAGCCAACTTCTTGGTGCCAGTTCTTGAGACCCTGGATCCTATGCTATAACTTCAGTCTTAGAAGATGTACTCTATTTCCTTCTAAACTGTGTGAGCCTATTTGCTTAAACTGTCTAAATTGAGGTTCTGTCACTTGTGGCCTAAAGAGTTGTAAATAAATGTAGTATTCTTCTTAAATACAATACTATTCTTCAACAACAAAATATTGCCTTTCACAGCCACAGTTCTCTTCATCAGCACTTAGTAGCAGTTTCAATCTGCACTTCTATACCACTTTTGGAAGGCAACTCTCTGAGGATCAATTTGTAAGCTTATGGGCCTCATCTGGAAGCCCCTTTATGTACTCTCACCAGTCTTCCCTTTACTCCAACTGCATCATGAGTTTCCCCAGCCAACAGTCCGGTGGAATGGGACCAAGCCTGTGTTTCTCTAACTCCTAATGACTTACACATATGAGCACTTCCACAATTTCCAGCAATATATGTAAGCATATCTATAAATACTCCTTGAAAACTCAATTAGCATACTATCCTCAAAAAGTTCCTCTGGGCCTTCTAGGTTAAGAGTACTAACAAGTACATTTCCCCAACATGCTCCTTGGACCTAATGAAAAATTGCACCTGCCACATGTCTGGTTTCACCTCAGCAGGCTGCATCATCAAGAAGGCTTCTTCTTAACTCATGGTTAAGAGTACTAACAAGAGTCATGGCTTTCCTATGTCATTAGTTGAAATGTGACTCAAGCCAGATGCTACCCGAAACAAGCTATGATAAAATGCTTGGATGAGTTTCTCTTGTGTGTATAAAATGAAGTTATGGTTTAGGGACTAAGACTTGCTGGGCAAGTTCTCATGCAACAGAGGTCAATAGGAAGCCTCTTGACTGAGAGGGAACAGGCTGAATTCAGAAATAATTTTCCTTTTGACCCAAAGGATATATCTAATGGAGAGAAGAAAGAAAGGGAGGGAGCAAGGGAGGAAGGGAGAGAAGAAGGAAAGGAGGAAAGAAGGAGGGAAGGAGGGAAGGAAGGAAGGAAGAGAGGAAGGAAGAAAAGAAAAGAGGAAGCTTTCCACTGGCTAAGCAAGGAAGGAAGGGAAAGAGGAAGGTTGATGTTTTATTTTAGATCCTGAAAAAAAGAAAACATCCTTATAGACATGAAACATTTTCAAGGATAATAAGGAGTTACACATTTTTAAGGTGGACACTGGTGAAGGTTAAATTCATCAAACATGTAAAAATAAATATGCCATATAGAATAGTGTAGTATAACACACCTACCTTCTACACTGAAGCAAGCATTTGTCCTAAGTAACTAGCCAAGATCATACCACAGAGAAAGAAATTCCTATTGAGCTGTCTCCCTTTACAACCCATGTTCTAGAAGGCAACAATAGCTTTCCCAAATCTAGGGAAAACACAGGTCTTTTTTATACAACATACATTTCCCCAACATGCTCCTTGGACCTAATGAAAAACTGCGCCTGCCACATGTCTGGGTTCACCTCAGCAGGTTGCATCATCAAGAAGGCTTCTTCCATTACAAGCCTGTCTTTAAAATATGGTTTCTAAGTCCTGTGGGCTAATTAAACACAGCTGGGTCTACATCAGCCCCACTCAAGTGTGACGATTAAGCTGGCAAGAAAAAATCAATCATCATTAATCACTAAATCCATGTAGTGACTTTTAGAGGTGCTAAATGGGTTGAGCAGGGCAATAGTGATGCTTTTCATTGAGCGACCAAATGGTTAAAGTGACAAAGAGCATGCGTTCCTCCCAGAATGGGTGGGAATGTCAGAAACTCATGTGTTTACAGAATGGGAAAATCTAGTTAAAGTGGGAATAAAGTGCTTATAATTTCCTGTACATTGCACTCCCTCCAATTTTGGCTCTCTGTTAGGGCCAGGGGGAGATGCATGTAACTGCTGCCATGACTTGTTATCACCTGAATGGAACCTCTGTTAGAGTTTAAGATATCTCTTTTAGAGTGAATATATATATTCACTTGTAAAGTGTTTTCATTGAGCAGACTTTTTTCCTTTTATTGGACTATTCCCTACAGCCTTTTGCCTTATGATGCATTGAGAGTTTATGTCTTCTCCGAATATACTCTTTACCAAAGCATTCAGTGTAAAGGAGTCTGGTTTATGCCAAACCCATTTAATTTAGCAAAACCATCCTCCTTTCTAAGGAAGGTGGCATAGAGGTTTCATATCTCCACATGGAGAACAATTAGCACTAACATTATTATTGTTTTGTATAATGTTTTCTTTTAGGTTTGTTTTCCTGTGTTTAATTCCCTTCTGTTTTACTGCCCAATTAGGCTGACTTTGGAAGCTGTGGAAATATTTTATTGTGCTCACAATGGGACTCACTTATCAATTAAAGGAGCCCAGTCTCTTGTTTCATCACTGGACATTAGTTTAGAAGCCATTTGTCCTGTGTCCTGTGAAACAGAATACAAGTCAGGGTGTGCCTGTTTCCCAATAGTGCGTTCTTTCTGGTACAAAATGAGTGCAGGGATTAATTCAGGCAATAACAAACTACACACTTCCTCTCCCACACTCCAGCTAATGACAAGTATCTGTGTTGGGAACTCATTTGCAGGTCAGTTTGAAAAGCAAGAGCTATTATAACAGAATAACAGCCATAAGCAAATGAGGCAGCTTTCACATCTGCTCCTGAAACTTAAGGGTCTGTGTCCACTGTAAAGTCACCACGTGATTTGTCCTGTCCTTGGGTTGCTCTTTGAGGATTCTTGGAGAACCAGCCTGGGAGAAGTTAGGCTATAAATCCCACTTCCTGTCACCAACCCACCTTCTTTCTTTCAATTCCAGGGCATGATCACGCTCCTAAATGGAGAGTAAAATTTGGAATTTGGAACTGCTTAAGGAAAAAAAATAAAAAGCCAAACATCTTAGGTCAGATTTCCTTCTCTTCTTTTAAAGTCAGAATAGGGGCGCCTGGTGGCTCAGTTGGTTAAGTGTCTGACTTCGGCTCAGGTCATGATCTCATGGTTTACAAATTTGAGCTCCACATCAGACTCTGTGCTGACAGTGCAGAGCCTGCTTGGGATTCTCTGTCTCTCTGTCTCTCTGTCTCTCTGTCTCTCTGTCTCTCTGTCTCTCTCTGCCCATTCCCTGCATACACATGAGTGCTCGCTCTCTCTCTCTCTCTCTCAAAATAAATAAATAAACTTTAATAAATAAATATTTTAAAAAGAAATAAAAAGAAATCACAGGTATTAGGCAGACCCTGGAGTAGACATCATGGTTTTCAGTCTTTGGGAAGATCTTCAATTTCCACCAAGGTAATGACCTATCAACAGCTTCAGAGGAAAGAAAGGAAACAAAAGCTTGACTTGCATAATAGAGGATAATTAATTCTGGGCCAGCACACACACACACACACACACACACACACACACACCATCCAGTTCTCACCTAGCACAGTGGATTTATGTCATAAATTTGAAAGCCATGTTACTGAATTTTTAAAATTTTTTTTGTAATGTTTATGTTTATTCATTTTTGAGAGACAGAGAAACAGAGCATGAGTGGGGGAGGGGCAGACAGAGAGGAAGACACAGAATCCAAAGCAGGCTCCAGGCTCTGAGCTGTCAGCACAGAGCCCGATGCGGGGCTTGAACCCACAAACTGCGAGATCATGACCTGAGCCGAAGTTGGTGCTCAACCAACTGAGCCACCCAGGCGCCCCCATGTTACTGAATGTTTTAAACACACTGGACTCCTAACACCTAAACTGTCAGTCATGTAGTGTGAATGGTTCCTACACCTGTTTTGATAAAGACTCTGGAAAAGGAAAGCAGGTACTATCAATCTAATTGGGAGCCAAAGAGTAATAGGTTAGGACTCAGATAGGAAGAGAAAAATGTTCAGATGCCTTTCAGGCAAGCTGTCCAGGTATGATCTTCTAGACTAGGAAACCATTGGTTGGTTAAAGCAGACGCTCACTCAAAACCTGTGAGGCTGACACTCAATCACTCAGAACGGCTGTTTTAAGTCTCATGAACAAGATGCCTCTGAGTTTCTGGCAATGCTGGTGACCCACATGAAGAGGGCCAGCTGTGTCAAAAAGCCGCGTCACCATCTGAACTCATGTTCTCCATCAGCAGGTTTTGCCAACAAACTCATCTCCCAGGGCCTAGGCCTGGCACAAGGTAAGCAGACACTGAGAAGAAGGAAGTGTAGGCAGTGGGTAAGCAAAAGCAGGAGAGAGTGATCATGGATGTCAGCCAGGCTGGGTTTCCTGAATGAAATACCACTAAGCTCCTAGCATCCAAGAGAGGGAAAACACAGATGAAAAAAAAAGACACATACACACACACACACACACACACACACACACACACATGCACACATGCACACACAGGCACACACCCAGAGAATAAGAATCACTCAGGAATAAACAAAACTTTAAAGTGAGCACAGGTAGCCAGTAGGAAAGTCAAATGAGGCCCGAGATAGGAACCCAAAGCCCTTCAGAGATATGCCAGAGATATGCCATGGTAGGTCTGACCACCAACGGCTGCAGCTCCTAGATGGTAAAGAACCCTCTGGCTAGCAAGTGGAGGGAGAGGGCAGCATGGCTTAGGCATCCAATCCAGACGTTACTTTTTAAACCTCCACTTCCTCTGCTTTCCTTGAGTGAGTACTGCAGGGTGCTGGCCATTGATGTGGATACTCAGGTACACAAGGATAAGAGGGTGTAGATATCACATTTGTCAATAGCGGCTCATATGACAAGATACCAAAGCTAGTATGAGACACGACCTCTCATACACAGAATTTACAATGGTGATGTAGGAGAATCTGTTCCACTGGTCTTGACCCCAGCTGTCCACTTTGAGAAGATAAAAGGGAAAGAAAGTAGAAAGAGAGGACTGGTGAAGGTTTTTTTGTTTTTTTTTTTTAAGAAAAAAGTTCTGCTGTATAGCGAATCCCCATCACAAGGGGAACCCCACTGCACTATCCAGGGACACCATTCCAATTGCATTCTATGTGTTCTATGTGTTCCAGAGTTCCAGAAGCTGTTTAAATACACTGAATGAGTATGAATACTGCCCCCAGAATTACGCAAAGCCAGAGCCTAGCCCCACGGCACCACCTGTCCCTTAGGGGAAGAGGTAGGAAATGTTGCCTTCTCTCCACATTCTAAGGAGAAAATCTGCAAGGGTTCACTTCAGAGAGCTTTGAAATGGACTGCCTGTCACCAAGACCCAAAAATAACTGATGCCTGATTCAGCCCCCTGAAAGACAAAGCAGACTGTGCACTGGGGCCTGACTCCAGCCCACAAAATGAAAGGGCGAGGGAAGAGGTGACTGTTTTGTTGGTAAGGCCAGAAGTGCACAGCAGCACAGATCCATCTGCAATCTGTGTTGACTTCAATAACGGGTGTCAGTAGCGGAGGGTGAGGAACACACGTTTCTTATGGATCCAAAGTGGGCCATGGAGGAAAGCAAGCTCACACAGGAACTCAGAATAAACGCACTCAGAATAAGAAAGCCTCTGTCTAGGCCAAAAGAGCTATAAAAGAGAAGGGCAGCAAAGAACCTCCAAAACCCCTGCAAAATGCCCCTAACAGAACCAACTTGGACCCTTTGCAGGCCCAGAAGGCAGAAGACAACAGCCTAGTAAGAACTGTCCTACTTTTTACATCTTCTTCTCCTACCCTATATTCTCCCTCCCCAGCAAAACAGCAGTTAGCTCCCAGGAAAAGGTGAGCCTGGAGAGAAGAAAAGGATAAGACAAGAGGTTCCCCTTCACCATTGAAGGCCTGGCAGGGGAAGGG